>NW_024582073.1:8911776-8985520 GCF_017639235.1 Corvus kubaryi
GGAGTGGCGGCGGAGCCCCTGTGGGGGCTGCGGGGTAACTTCAAGCCTGTTGAAGTGCGGAAATGTCCCCGCCGCCGGGCGCTTCGCCGGGTGCCTGGGAAGGTAAACACCGGGAGAGCCGGAGCCGCTCCGCTCAGTATTGGGCAGCTCTCCTTTTTTTTTCCCAAACCAGAAAAACGTCGGCTCGTCTTCTTAACAGCTGGTCTGGTTGTGGTTTTTCTGGTTATTGGAGGTTTTAGTGCGAAGTGCACTCTTCTGTCTATTTTCCTTTTTTTTCTTAAAGGATCTCAGTCTGATACTTTGAGCCAAAGAGGGTTAGTTTTCTCTCTTTAAAGAAGCTGGCAGTGGCATGCAGACACCAGGGTTATGTGCTCCCAGGCTGCTCCCCGCTTTAGGAACAGGGTGCAGCCGAAGGGGGAGAGATGAAACAATGTAATGTGAAAGATAAACAGTATCACACTGCCGTTAATTTATTAAATGTAGGGTTACTGCCGGGAACTCTTCATGGGTGCTCGAGTATGTGATTCCTGGGGAATCCACGGGGAAGGGGTATATTGGCCCTGGAGACCACAAGATACGGTTATTTCTCTGCTGCTGTTACTGCGCTGGGTTCCCCAACTGTCCTGCCCTGCAGCTCAGCCTCTGCCTTCCATAGCAGTTCTGAGGCCTTGGCTAACCAGCCCTTCTACAAGAATGTGGTGCAAGACCTACATCAAAAACTTTGGTTTCCTGGCAAACACCTGTTTGTCTAGTCAGGTGTCTTCAGGATTGCCTTTTAGATTGTAGACTATTTGTGTTGTATACTGTCTGAACAACCATATCTGTGCAGATATATAAGTCTTGAAAACCATCTCCAGTTTTTAGAGGCAAGGACATCTAACATTTTGGTCTTTATAGGATTTTACATTACTGTTGTTAGTGTGCTTACTGGGGATGGTGTGTATCTTTAGTGAGTAATAGTGGGTTATGTATTAGAAGTCTTTAAATGCTTGGCTGTTAGAGTGCTATCCCCCTTTACTCATTTATGTTACATTCCAAAAGCAGACATAAGCTCAAAAAATCAGAAGCGTGAGAGATCAGTTTCACTTTTTTATTTCTTCCTATATCCGTGATAAATTCATCCAGTTCCTGTGACTTGATGAGATGAAAGAAATCAGTCTTTGATTTTAAAAAGTGACCCTGTTGCTGACAGCGAGGCTTGAAATGGTAGAAGCAGTTTGCAAAATAAAAGTAATTGTAGTGTTAGCAGTACATTAGTTGGTTCACTTCTTACCACTGTTCCTTCCCCTGCCACTGTGGTGGGCGAGTCCAACATTTTTGGTTCTTTTTGCCCTTTGTAAAAGACAAGATTTACAATGTTTGCCTAACTCTTGTGTGGTACAGAGTTCTGTATTTTAAGTCGTTTAAGGTCATTTCGTATAAGGAGCTAAAAAACGGCAAAGTTTTACTGATGTGTTATTGGTAACACTGAGTTGTTGCATGTGCTTCCCTGACAGGCAGGGACATCCCTGACCCACTCGGGAGCATAAGCCCCGAGGTCTACTGTAGAACTGAGATGATGGTAGCAGCAGTTATGTAGCTCTGGGTAGATCTTTTTTTAGCCTAGTTAGATAGTATTTTGCTGACTATAGAAATAAATAGACAAGGTTCTATGAAATTCCTTATATTGTGCAGATTGTGATGGTTTTGCAACACCTTATGTAAACCACAATCAAGTCCATTAAGTTCCAAGCTGCATGGCCCAGTTACATGACCAATATTCTGCAGTCCATATTCTTTTGTTCTAAGGCAAAAATGAGAATAATACAATTGTTGTTAAAGAAGTATTCTACATTTTTAAAATTTCATTATGTTTTAATAATTTTGAAACTATTTTACCTGCTTTCAAAAAGTTAGTATTTGGTTTTGGAGGAAGTTAGTTTCTAACTGACTTCTGGTTTTGTTATTAACTTCTCATTTCCTACCTTCATATATTTAAACTTCAGAATAAGTGATGTGTGAATGTTATTTGCATAACAGATGTGTAATAAAACTATGTTTGTGTTTCAGAATTTTCCCTCCTAGATATTATAGGTACTTGACATACATTCTTAAAGACGAAGTTTTGTCTCTGCTGTAGCTTGTCATACCAGAATTTGACCTAACATGAGCCTTCACAAGGCCGGTGCAATGAAAGTAGCAAGATCTTCTCTTCTTATAAATGCATGTGAATGGCGAAACTGTACAGTGCCCTGACAATACCAAGTATCAAATTCTTACTCTGTATGTTTTGAGCATTTATCAGATTGTTCATCACAACAAATACGAAAATGTTTTGGCAGATGCATTTATGCATATAAAACTTTATGTCATCTGCCCATATTCTGCTTGGAACACAGCTCAGAGAGCCTGTGAGCCTACTTTGCATACGTGCTGTTAAACACTCTGCATATTTGCATTTACATACCTGATATTATACTTGATATTAAACACACACTCTGTTTTAGCTTCCTAGGTTAGAGATTCGATTTATGAATGCATACAGATCTATCTAGTTGTTAATGAGGCCCCTGATTCTGCAAAATGCTGATACTTCTTGTAAAATCCAAGTACTCCCAAACCCTCTAGAAGTACAGTGGAAGCTAAGAAAACTTTCTAGGGCTCTATCACAGAGCTGAATCTTGCAGTCCTGGTTCAGGAAAAAAGAAAGAGAAATTTTTTTCCCAGAAGAGCTCCTTCAGCTTGGATGCCTTGACTCATCAACAGCTAGCTTCCCCAGTTCCCAATGAGCCTCATTTGAAGTAAGACTCCTTAGCTCCTCATCATGAATGAATACAGTCGGGGATATGAGAAGGATCCGCGTGTGTTAGCTGTGTTAATCTTACTTCTGCTGACAGAACAGTGGCTCTGCGAGCAGTACAGTGGAGAAATATGGTTCTATCCTCTTCCCTATTCCCACTACCTATTCCATACTACTGGCTGAGGCTGAGGCAAGAAAAAGGTCCCTTAGTGATGATTGATAGGGCTTTTCATGAAAGATTTGAAGATGCTTGGGGGAGCAGCCCCTGGCATGATTGAACAATTGTACATTTGCATTGTTGTTAATTGAACAGATATGCTTCAGAAGCTTTCATTTAAGTGTCTAACTGGTATTTTTACAGATAATGGAACAAATTAGTCCCATTTGGGTGGGAACAGTTAGAATTACGCTTGATAAAAGTTTTCCTCATTAAGATTAGTTCTGATTCTTCTGCAGCTTTGCATGCATTAAAAAGCATGGCTTTCTTGAGCTAAATATAGTTTCATTCTTACTTTATAAAGCTTCTAGACAAATGTCAGATCCAAAGCACTGAGCTGTCCTCAGAAAGAAACGATTTTTATCAGAAAAAAACCAGAAAAACTGGACAAAAATGTTGCATCAACCACTTACATGACATAAGCAGCCGCAATGTTCATTTACTTTATTTGTTGAATCTTTGTCAAATACAGACCTCTAGTATTATAGCTTTGGTCTTATTTTTTTCATACATTCACATGTGTATTTTCATATATTTCCTGTTAGTTAATAATAAAATCTTTATTTTTAGCAGGGCAATATTTTTAGACAACTTGATAAAATAATTTATGTATTTTTTTCACACATTAAGAGGTTTTTTTTTTACCTAAATAACAGCTGTCTGAATGAAATTACATGACTATGTGAAGAACATTTGGGGTTCTTCAAACAGTTAAACTAAATCAAGTGTGAAAGAAGGGTTCCTGATGTGAGCAGCCTTAGTTTAACAAGAATTCCTGTGCAAGTGATTATAGTGTTGTTAGGGGTTCCTCATCCTGGTATCTAGATGAGACTGATCAGATGTCACCTGTAATTAAGCACCCCTGTTTGAAAATACTAGGTAAGCTTTTTATCAGAGAGTTCTGCGAAATCTAGAAATATTCTTCTTATTATATTTCTTATATAAAAGAGACTTTTTTGAGCCATGGAGATTGTCAGATGGTTTAGCTTCAAATTAGTATGTGGAACAAAACTGTCTAAAGATGAAAGATGCATATTTTTTGTGTGAAAACTGTGGAGCCAAAGGTAAGATGTGTGTTGTGAACTAATCCTGATCTTGTGAAACAGTACCATAGGTTTTTGTTGTGCAAATTAATATGGATTTAAAAATCTGTTGCTAGTAGGTGCAGGGGAGAGTTGTGTCATTTGCATAGCACTTTACTTTTGATAATCTAAACTAGTCTGTGAGTCTGCTGAATTAGATGGATGATAGTCTCTGGTAAAAACTGGGTCATCTGTTAGCTAAGCATATGTAAATAACCAAGTCCAGAAATCCTGTTAATTGCTACAGATTCCCTCTGGTACAAGTACTGATTTAAAAAATTCTAATTGATAAGCTTCAAATTGTTTACTGCAGGTATGTAAAAAACTTGATTCAACTTCCATTGAAGTTGAAGACAGGCACCAGCTAGCTTCAGATAAAATTTGATCTGGCCTGAAGGGGTTAGGAGTAGGGCTGCCAGGGAATAGAGCTGCTTTCATCTGAAAATTGAAAATCCTTCTATCTTTCTCAGCATGCTGCTACCCTGTTAAATCTGTTTGCTCAGTGGCAAGTGATTAGAAACATATGTCATCCCTGGAGAAAAAAAAAAATGAAAGTATTCCAAAGAATTTCAGTATAATTTTGTGTTTGTATGTAATCAGAGTAACATTAAGGAATAGTGTGTTTTTACAGTTTTAAGGATTTAGTAAGGTATTTTGTAAAGTAAACAATTGTACTCTTAATATATTAGTATAAAAAAGCTTAATAGCTCATGGTTTAGGACTGCATTTGCTGCCTCAATATGGTGGAAAAAAATTCATTTTTATTTGTTTTGAAACAGTATGGTTTTTGTAAAGGAGTGAATAAGAGACTATTTTTCATGTTTAATTTTGCAAAGAGACAAAATGTCTAAAAATTTCTGAATTATTAACACTCAAAAAAAAAAAATTTGAAATAATGAGTTCCTGCAGGTCACCTGAGCTGCGGTAACTGCCTGGCTGCTCATGGTTAGCTCAGGGCCCCTCTGACGTGTCTCAGCATAACCTTTTTCTTTTACAGACTGGACAAAGTCATGTTTCAATGGCCAAACCGAGCACAATAGGTTATATACTTTCTTACAGGAGCATACTTTTTAAATACTTTTTAAAGTAAATTATTCGTTTTGTATTATGAAGCCCAAAAGTTAAGCGTGAAACATCTCTCAGGCGGGGTAATCAACACCAAAGTCAGGTTCCCTGTTCTACTTCCAATGGGGGGCTGGTATGAGAGCCTCAGCTCTGCCATTTTCCATCTGCAAGGAATACTCTTTTTTCTTGCTTCCCTGCAAAAGCAGGTCTGCCCCCTGGAATGTCTGCTCCTCTTCCATGTGTAGCCACTTACTCAGAATCAGGCCTGCCATAGCAACACAAGCCTTTGGCCCTGGCTGGCATGGCACAGCATGGGTGTCCTTGCAGGGCTGGTGCAGAAGTGCTTCCAGCAGCGTTTTGGGGTTCAATATGTGTTGCTTCCTGCAGCAGTGCATCACTCACGCAGCTGCAGGGGTGCTGAATTTAGGAGATTGGCAGTTGTTTGGGAATGGGAAGAGGAATGTCAGCAAGCATTGAGGCAGTCTGTAATGCCAGATACTAACCAAAAGCAGGAGAGTAAACAAATTTGCCTAGGTTTTCTGCTTACTATTGAAGTGGAAGAACCATGAAAGGCAGTGGGAGTTCTTGCCTTACTGAAGACCACAGGAGAGGGCTCGCAGTTTGCTCTGTAAACTGGTTGAAATATAATGTGTGATTAATTTTACAGAGGATAACTCACCTTTTTGCATTAACATATGTGAAATAAAATGATTAATAGCCATTAGTCGCTCAGTGCAATAGGAATAACTTTGTTGTCCTAGACCATTGTCAGTCTCCTTCACTAGAAGAAGCTGAAGCATTTACTTAGCAGAAAGAGGGTATTATTCTTGGACAATATTCTGTGTCATTGACATCTTGTCTTAATTAGCTTTCATATTCCGAGAGCTTTCTTTCTGAAAATGTCATCATTTTAACAAAAGAATGACCAAAACTGACAGCTGGAGTTTGGTAATAACATTCTGTATCAAATATCAGTAAATGAATTCTAAAATAGCTGGACTTCTTTTTTGGTCCATGACTGTATGTGCATAATTAGCTCCTTTTCAAGTGTTGCCCAGAGGAAATGTTGAGCCACCTGCATGGGAATAAGTAAATAGCTTTTTTAAATCTTGGTGGATCTTACTTAGCTCCCTTGGGGAGTTCAGTTTTGGTCACTGACGTCAGCCTTATTGCCTTTAAAGCCTGAAATCTCTCTTTGTCCTGATATACTGGGATTTGGCCATGAAAGGGAAGGGGGGAAAGAGTAATGGAACAATGAGGAGTTTCAGTGTGTGGGTTCTTGTCCTCTGAGAGTTGTACTTGACACTGACAAGACTTAACTAAGCTGAAAGAAGCATCTGTATAATCTTCTGTATTTCCCTGATATGCCATTCTGTGTTGAACTGATGCACCTCAGCATACCTGTCACCTTGGTTAACTTAGCCCAAAAATAGTAAGTTTCCTGCCAGGTTCTTATTAGAGCCTGCCACTCTTTGAAGGGGTGTGAACTTTTTCACATACTTCAGTTTGAGACAGGTTGCGATGCTTGGCTGTGAAAGGGCTTTGACCATTATTATAGGTAGTTGAAGTTTTTATGCTGTGATTCCTGCTTCACTGCTCTAGGTGCTAGCACTGTTGTTGTCACATTGGCTCAGAAGAATATTCTTCCCCACTCAGAGCAACTCCAATTGTCCAATTCAGGGTGAAAATGTTAGCAATGCTCAGAATGTTGTGGTGGTCACAGTAGTGAAGTTGTGCTGTGGAGACAAGGGATGTACCAGTGCTCCAGTAGTCTTGTAAGACCACTAGAAAAAAACCATCAGGGAGAGCTTTACCACTTACTTCTCACCTTCAAGTCTGTCCCTGCTCAAAAGCTCCTTCCCTGGTTTCAGATGTCACTGCAGTATCCTTTAGTGGCTGGCTCAGCATTTCTTAGTTTCTTTGGTTTTGTCCTATATTTAAGGAGCTGTTTTGTATTATATTCGCATTTTTAAGAAACACCAGATGAATGACACTGGAAAATTAATTCATTGTTTACTTACAAGGTGGTTTGTGGGAGAGTAGCAAAGTTACCCAACTACTATGCCTTGAGCAGGATGTGGCTGGGTGAGCATTTCCCTTGTGGAGCTCCTCCTGGGGTCTCCAACTCCTCCTTGACCAGTGTCAGTTAACTTGGTGTCTCTGTTGAATCCAACAAGAACTCCGCTAGTTGCATCCATCTGTGTGTGTGGGTAAGCACAGACTTTTCTATGAGGAAAGGAGCTGGTTTAGCTTAATCTGCATTGAAGAGTTAATCTTAGATCTTGTTAATTATCCTGAGAAAAGTTGTGCAAGAAAATACTTGCCAACTCATTAGGCTACTGGCTGGAAGTCCAGGGAGACAGGCTGATGCTTTCAAGTACAAAACCAGCTGCTCTCCCCCCACCCCCTGGAGTTAAAGGGAGAGTGGAGATGATTGCTTTATACCATGAAAGTGTTGCTATGTCTAGGAACCCACTTTGGAATCAGCCATCAAAATCATTGCAGCTCTTTTCCCTAGAAAAGCTAAATGGATGATCTGAACTGGGACAATTAGTTGAAGAAAGCTGTAATTGGAGCCACACTTTACTGTGGCAGCTCTCCTTCTGGCAGGGCCCACAGTTATATCCTGCTGTTTTGGTTTTGCTGCCCAGTCAGCCAGTTGGTTTTCTTTTGTCCTGAAAATTCAGTTTTATGCCCAGGAGGAGGCCTGGTAAAAAAAGATCATCAGTAGTCCTCTAGAGATCTGTTGTCAAGAAGAACTACTAGATCCTGGTGCACTAAATCCTATGAGAGTCATAGTATTTGTTCCAGTAAAAACAGGGTGCAGCTGTAAGTGTGAAAGAGATGACGAGAGAGAGCTTCTCTTGGTTTGTTAATAAAATCCCTTATAATAAAAGGTATTAAAAATCAACATTATAAAAAAGCCAGATATAATGTTGCCATGTTTTAGACTTTAGTTCTGTGAGGGAATATTTACTTGAACTATCTAAATTACAGTAATAGAGGAGAACAGATCCTTGGAATGTTTTAATTAGTATCAATTAGTATACAAGATTCTTCTTTACAGAGGCTATTTTTAGCTTTGTTTGAACAGTGGAAGTTTTCCTAGAAAACTTCAAGCTTATTTTTGCTAGTTTTATAACCCTAACAATTTAAAACTTTTGTATAAAAAATTAAGACCATTCCACTGGTTTCTTATGCCAGGCCCTTGGCTTCTGGATTAATTTCGATTTAGTGTGGTGTCTTTGTCTTTAGTGTGGGTTCTGTTGCCTTAGAATCGTGCACCCGTTAACTTCAGACAGAACACCATTTATTTATTTTAAAGTACTGCTTATTTTTCTCTTTTTTTTCTCCCTATTCTCATAGTTCCTTTTGTGAAGTTTCTTCCCTATTC
The DNA here is from genome assembly GCF_017639235.1 of Corvus kubaryi. NCBI lineage: Eukaryota > Metazoa > Chordata > Aves > Passeriformes > Corvidae > Corvus > Corvus kubaryi. The sequence continues at coordinate 8,920,314 of NW_024582073.1, forward strand.
AACTACTAATGCTTTTGTTTCCTTACACTGTCCTGGAGTTTTATCCAGTGTTTAGTTATTCCCTTCCTTTGCTTTTTGAATGGCTCTGCTACCATTTTTGCTTTGTTCCTCCTTTATATCACTTTGGTGATAGGAAATGTGTTGCAGTAGTAGCAATTGAACTAGAAATTTCACAAAGCTGTGTGCAGGTGAAATCAGCCAGTCCTATGTACACATACATCTGTTTGACTTTTTAAAGAGAAAACTCCAAAATCCATGCATATTATTTTCCCCCTCTATGCTCCAATCCATTCTGAAGAAACACATGATGCAGAAATCAGTGGATAAAATTCTCTGCCCTGTCTTACTCCCAAAGTTTAGCTGTACGACTGAAATAATGGGAAGTTAAATAATAGTCTAGTGAGTTGGATGTAGATAGTTCATCAAAAGAGTAACAAAACACTCAGGATTCTATGGGAGGGTGGGTGTGCATGAAGTACAAATACTACAAAACATGGAAATCAACGGGAAAATGCATTATATAACAAATACAGAAAATTCCGAGTTTGTCTGGGATTCACTGTTTTTGAATATTTTGGCTTCTCTTGGTTAGCTGGTCACTAGTAAACAATGTTGCCCTACTGCAGATATCTTTATCTATTATTTTACTGTACAACTAATAGGTGTTGTGTTGGACTCTGTATGACTAGGCAGGGTTCAGTGGATCCACTCCCTAGAAGAGGCAGGATTAGACACAGACTTTGGAGTGACCAATTGTACCCAGAGGCATTTTGAAATGCCCAGTAATGAGTCAGCAGGGATGCCAGTTGCCTCATGAGTGCTAGCAGTACCTAGGGGGGCAGAGTGGCCAAGGAGAAGTGATTCCTACAAAAGCAGTGATCAGGAGACTTAGGAGGAGCTTATCACATCAGTCTCTTATTGCTTGAAGCAATTTTTCACTCCCTGAGTTAATGGGTACTATGGTCACAGAGTCCCAGTGCCTGGTAGTTTCCTGGACTTGATGTGCAGGATTGCAAGAGTGTTATGTTATGCTATATGAGGCCAACATGCAAGAGGTTTTAGATTCTAGAAGAGAATATTTGGAGGTCATTTGGAGATGGGTAAGATTATACAAAAGAACCAAACTTGGAGCATGCTGTGAAATAGAATAATTACAAAAAGGGTCAGGTATTGTAAGAAGACATGGATGCTAATGTGGCTTTGATGCAGGTAAAAAGGCAAGGGAACACATTATTTTTAAGGAAACCTGTATACTTTAGTAGATTACAGGCAAGTGTAGGAGAGAGGGTTTCCACATCTGACAGATGAAAATGAGCATTTTATCTTTGAGGCAGTGAATGATTCATGTTTTGTGTATGGCTTTTGCTATTTTAGCCCTTTATAATTTTTCATAATGCCTGCAGAGGCAGAGCAATTAATTTGCTTTTTTTCTATAATTTTATATTAAATTTGATACATATTTTCATTTGTTCTGCTACACTTCTCCTGAACTGAACTCAGAAGCGAAATTAACTTGATGGCTTCTTAGCGTTATTTCACAATTGTGTTCCAAGTTATTGCAGTTGGCTGAAAAACAGTAGTGAGGATCTGAATAGGCTTTTGTTTCTCTTTAAAGTAATGTGGCAAGATTCTGTTACTTGCCTGCTGTGCTATGAGGTATTTGGCTCCCAAGGATTTCTTACCCTTCAGTCTTCAGGAAAATAGCAACATAGAGAAAATAGTTCTTAGCAGGGGAATCTCCAGCCATGGTATGTATCATGTTTGTGATAGTCTACATTTTAAGTGCCTGGATCCAGGAAAGAAAAGAGTTAATGAGCTTAATGTTTTGATGCTGAAGATGCCTGGTTTAGTCCGTGATAAATCTGTAGTAACTCTGATTTATTGATCATATGAAGTGAGTTTTTCTTTGAATACTGGAGTGATAAATATTTTTACGCAGTCTTTTATATGAAGGAGTAGAGATGACCAATGTGTACACTTTGGCAATCCTGCTAATCAGCGTCATGTTAGAGTAACATTGGAGGGCATTTAGAGCATGGAAAATGGGCAAAAATTCTTGTTTGCCTTCATGATAGAAAGGAATTCAGTTTTATAATTATTACAGTGGAGCAAGGCAGAGTATAATTTCTGTCTCCTGGAGCTTGCCAGTTGCATGCTATTTACTCGGGAATGGTGTTGCAGAATTGGGAAATAATGTATGGTCATTGCAATTATTTAAAATACAGAACAGTCTCCCGGTATGAAAACCCCCCAGCCAGATTTCAGCCATAAAGACGGTGGGTTTGATAGTAGGGTATATAAAATATAACACACTACTGTAGGGCTGGGAGTGGGGAAGACAATAAAATAAACAGTTTACAATAGTTACTATAAATGAGATTGCTATTTTTTAAATCATGAGAGACTAGAAATATTTTCCATATGGCTTCATTGACTACAATTTCAAATAGGTACTCAAGTCAAAAGGAATGAGGGGCTTTTATTTCTGACTTAAATCATCAGAGACCATCCTCCACTTCACTCTGGAATTACAGTAATTCAAGCTCCAACCACAGTATTTTAATTTCAGTAGTTCTGTTTATGATTACCTCTTTGGGCCTCATTGCACTGAAATGGTGATATTGACTTGCTGATGGTACATCATATTTGTCCATGTTTACTAATTCTCTCCTTTATTATGCTCTCTATCAGTTTGCTAGTCTGGAGGCTATAATAGATATCTTCTCAGCTGTTATTGTAGAGAGCTTTGGCATATTTACTGACTATGTCTTCCAGCTGTTTGTAAACCCTGTGATTTAAATACTGTGCTAGCAGTATGGCCAATCCAAAATATGGTAATTTTAAATTGAGTAAAAGACACTCTGCCAGTCAGAGGACTTGCAGGTATTTGACATTATAGCCTTATGAATTGCTGAGGTCCTATCAACTGATGTAAACCAACTCTATCAACTCCAAGGAAAACAAGGTGACGACAAACAGAAAAACATACAAGAAAAAATAAGTAAAGTAAAACTACAAGCATTTTATTTCTTTCTCCAGGTCATGAGGAAAAGAACAGAGCACATACTCCTATTTTCTTTGATAGATTGTATGTAGAACAACTGTATTTGCAAAAGGTGGAGAGCTTGTGTGACACAGCAAAGAGGTCAGAGCTGGGCAGAACAAGTTAGCTGCTGACGTGAGATCAGACAATTGCAAGTACCGGGAGGCAGGCAGGAAGCACACTGCAGTTCTAGAACAGGATTTTGATACAAACAGGCTGCCTAAGAGCACTCAGTGGAGCCAAGAAATCCTGCTTTTTGGTATATAAAAGTCTTATTCTTAGACAGGGTCACAAAACGTTAATAAACTTCAAAATCTGATTACAGAGCTTAGTGCTTTGTGCATTTGAAATGTGTTACAAATAACACAGTTAAGCCAAGAATATTTTAAAGACTAATAAGGACATGAGAGTGCCATTTTACAAGTGAAAATCATCATATAGTATAGAGTGTTTCTCTCTTCTTTATAACTGGGCAGATATGTATAAAATCACTGTTTTCTTCAGTTTCGGCAAAAAATAATTGCATAAAGGGGAATTACTTACCTGGATTCTAAGCATATTAAATTAACTCAATTTTAGCATCTTTTTTAGGGGAAAACCTAGTGCTGTTCCCAAAATACATGGTCAATCTTTGGTTCTTTGCCAATGAAAGAGTTTGTTATAAGCTTGCAGGAGAGAAAGGATGATTTGGTTCAGCATTGTGTGAAGGTGGGAAAGCTTGTAAGAGATCTTTTGTTCAAAGCTTGGATGGCATTTTACTTGGTGATGCGTCTTGTGCTTTCTTTAGCTCATTGAGGTAATTTGTCATGTACAAGTGCCTTGGGGTAAATTCCTTCTAGCGCACGTCCGCTTAAATTTATGATGTTGTATGATAGATTAACTTTTCCCATTTTTGTCTAACCTTTTTCACTTGTATGTTCTATAGAGAATGTTAGCCTGTTTTCATTGGTGATGACTCTTACTTGATGTTTGGGTTTTGTGTAGTCCTCTATAATATAAACACTTGTCTGTTAGACATTATTATGTGTTACTGACCCCTAAATTATTTCAAATTACAATTAAATATTTTTTTGCAACTGCACTTGTTGAAATACCTTCTTGTGCATGCCAGCATTATATCCAGAGAAACTATTTTGCACTGTTTAGTAATCAGTGCTTTTATCTGTTCCTTATCCTAAGATAGTTTTAGAAACACCATACCAAGCAGAGGAGCTTATTATTCGGGGAGACTGTGTTGTTAAAAAATTTCTTCTATGCTATCATCTGGTTTTAGTGGTTCTGAATTAATTTCATGAAAGTTAGTCTAGTAGCCTTACAATAACTCTCAAAAAAAGTTATTAGATCATCTGCTCTGATCTCCTATATATTGGGGGACATTATATCTGACCTTGGGTGCTTCTGTACTTAGTAATATGTATTTTGCTGAAACATACTGAATGCAGTGAGTGGTGGGAAATCCACTGCTTCTTGGGCAGTTTGTTGCACAGATCAGTTACTGTGATGGTAAAAATGTATGCCTTACTTTTCTTTTTAATCTGGTTAATTACATCTTCCAATTACTGGTTCTTGATTAACTCTTCATTGAAGAATTCAATACTTGGGCCTGTTTTTCTTTTCTAAGGTACTTGTGCACTACATGATCATGTGATCTCTCAGTCATCTTCTCACTGCATAACCAGATTATGCTTTCTTAATGTCTAGGCAAAAAAAATTTCTTCCATCACTTCCTTCTTTTTTTTTTTTTTTTTTTTTTCAGTTTTCTTTTTAAAAAGTGGAGACCCTAGCAGGTTATGGGCATCAATGTTCAAACTCCATAATTAAGATACATATATCTTTCACCTTCTTTTACTCTCTGGCTTTCTCCACCATAGTAAAGGTTTATTCAGAAGAGTAGTAGACATTAACAAAGGAAGGACTTCTGAAATGCATTTGCTTTTTTCTTCCCCTGAGATGGTAGAACTGTAATGGTGTTATATTCAGTTGAATGAAGACATACAGGTTATTCCTCTTTGTTCTAGTGACATTGAAACATTAAAATGCTCATGTGTAAAATGCTCAAGGCTGTAAGTTTTTATAGGCAATGACTGCAGAGCACATCTGTTGATTCAGCACACCCTTATCAAATGGCTGGTACCTTCATAAACTACTCGTTTTAGGAATTGGGAGGTTGTATCTGCTCTGGGCTGCTGTGTTTGTTAAGCTTGCCAGTTGTGTCACATTAGAGCCTGAGTGCCTGCAACACTAACACATGTTGAATACAGCTTTACTGATAGCAAGTTAAAAATATTTTTTAAGTATGGATTTGCAGAACTACCTAATATATCCTGAGAGTCCTCATTTGAGAGAAAGCAATCCCAGATTTGACCATAAGGGTAGAAATCCCTTGCAGTCTGCTGCATGGTTTGACCCTCAATTAAATCACTGAAAAGTTATTGGTAAAGAGTAAGTATACGTTTGAACACGCTTTACATGTCTGGTATAAGTGGTTTTAGCAGGTGAATAATCTAGAATTGATTTCCTACCATGTCCACTCCAGTTTCTTTGAACATTCTGTATTGCTAAGTGATTAACCTAGTTCTTTGATGTAAAATTAGTGTGCCTAGCTCCATTTTTAAAGCGTTTCCAAGTTCACTTTTGTACCCCTGCTGCTTGCTTTCATTATACAACAAAGATGATTGTTTCCTTTAGCAAAGAACTTACTGAGTTTTAAATTATTTTCCTGTACCTTGATCTGGAGGGAGAATGCCAGCAGTTTATTAGGGTTTAGGAGTACAAGTTCCCCTGACCTTTCAATTTGTATATGTACACTTAAGAGTCCCACTGTGCAGATGAGAGACAAGAATTTAATCTTTGTGCTTCGTGTTTGTTTGGATGCATTTCATTTTGGTATGTGAGAAAACCCAGGGGAGACACACACAGTCTTGCAAAAAAAATTTGTGTGAGACAGTGTTTTCAGCAACATCAAAATGTAACTGCACATACCAGACTTCTTCATTCATGCTGCCAAAGGAATAATAGGATTACCCTGCTTTGTTTTGCTTTTTTCACCCTGGCATTAAATGAACTGAAACTTCATGTGTGAGTCTCTGGAAAATAAGGTCAGTTGAAAAAGAGTTCATTGTCCTTTTATTCTTATTCTTCTTAGGTGTTAACAGACAAGTTCAGGTTTATCCAGAGAACCATGGCAGAAGGTGGATTTGATCCCTGTGAATGCATTTGCTCGCATGAACATGCAATGCGAAGACTGATTAATCTGGTAAGGATAACATGAGGATATTTGGAAGGGTGGTTATTCAGACATTACTTCAGCTCTTGCAGATTTGCAGTTACTGGTGCTTTTGAATCTGCTTATTCAGTTGCATGTACAGTTAGAATCTGTGTATCCATCTTTCTGATGAGCTTTTGAATAGTCAATACAAATTATAGCTTTCTGTTTATTTCCCAGAGCTGCATTTTGACAGCATTGACAGTGTTTCTGTTGAAATGTTTCTTTTATATGCATTTTTTTCAGTCTGCATAAAGCCAGAGAAATTACCCAGCAAAGTCTTTGTGGTCAAGGTAATTCCACACATATGAAGTTCCACGTACTCATACGGCAAGATAATGATGTCTAAATTTTTAAAACTACCCTTTAAATAGTTCTGAAGTTGGGAATTCACTGATTCTGAGTTTTGAGTTCTGTTTCTTGCTATGTCATTGATAGGTTGAGCAACTTCAAGCAAGTTATGTACATTGCTCTGTGACCTGTAAAATAGCAACGTTTCTTTCTTTCTGTATTGAACTTAGTTCAATGTCTATTGAAAAAATAAGCAACAAAGTGCTTCTTTTTTTTTCTAAGTAAAAGTACATATTTTTTAAAATAACATTAACAATTATGAACTGTGAGCAATTAGGTGAACTTAATTACAACTCTAATTTGATTAAATTCTTTTCAAGATTACACTATACATCAACTTCATTTGATGTACTTCCCCTTGTTGATTTTCATAAACCTGTTTTTATCACATTTTCTTTCTTAGGGCCTAAATTAGTATAATTTTAAGTTACTGGGTACATCAGCTGTTCAAGGCAGTTGTGTGTGAAGAAGATTCTCTCTAGGATCAGGCCCTTCTTCAAGAGGTTTCTTAGCAGTATTTTGGGAAGGTTATCAGGAAAATATGACATCCACTAGCCTATGATAAGAGTAGAGTTAGTATCTAAGTCCCCAAAGAATGTATGTCTGGGTATAAGGAATCATAGAATCACATAATATTCTGAGTTAGAAGAGACCCACAGGGATCATTGAGTCCAGCTCCTGGCCCTACACAGCACCGTCCTCAAGAGTCACACCATGTGTCCCAGAGCACTGTCCAAACACTTTTTGAACTCTGTCAGACTTGGTGCTGTGACCACTTCCCTGGGGAGCCTGTTCCAATGCCCAACCACTCTCTGGGGGAAGACTGTTTTCCTAGTATCCAACCTAAACCCCTCAACACAGCTTCATGCTGTTTCCTCAGGTCCTATCGTTGGTCACCATGGAGAAGGGGTCAGTGTTTGCCCCTCCTCTTCCCCTCACTAGGAAGTTGTAGACTGCAATGAGGTCTCCCCTCAGTCTCCTCTTCTCCAGGCTGAATAAGCCAAGTGACCTCAGCTGCTCCTTGTATGGCTTCCCCTTAATTTGTGTGGTTGTCCTTAAACCACTTCCACATGCATACATCCACAAAAGAAGAAACTTTTTTAAAATGGCACTTTTCAAGAGGTATATATAACTTGTTCATGCAAATGTGTGGGTTGCACTTGTATAGTCCTGGTTCACCCTGAATACAAAAACCAAAGTGTCCACACTTTATTAGTCTTGAAGTGTATCATTACAGTCATCTGGAATGCCAGAGGAAGAACTTAGAGCCAGGCAGATGCTGTACCAGTGTGTACTCTCAGAGAGCTTGGCTGATCTTACTTTCCAGAATGACTTTGCTCAGAGTAAGTGGAGTTCCCCACCCATGTCCATAACATAGCACTTGCAGAACTTGTGTCATCATGTTCTCGTATTGCACCCTAGGCCTGTGCACAGAGAACGCTGTCTCCAAAATACACAGGCCACACTAGGAGTCAAAATACTCCAGACCAGGCTCTTGCAGTGGGAGGGCTAGTCAGTGGCTGCAGCAGAAGGAGAGTGATACCCTACAGGACAAGAGGAAATGACAAGCACTTTCCATCTCACAGACCAGCAGACCCTTGGGCTAAGCATCAAAACTGGAGTTGCCAGCCCCAGGTCTGTGTAGTGGCCAGCTGCACCAAAGTCCAAAATGACACCAGACAAATTGAGCATGTCTGTATAGCTAGTTCCATATGCTTTATAGGAAATGATACAATTTTCCTTTGGTAGTTCCCAATTGTGGTACAGCCAGTACTTTCTTGAAACTCGAGAGTCATTACAGGTTGATCCACTTTCTTACTGTTGAACAGTCAACAGGTTTGGTTGGGGACTGGAGAACTAAAAAGTGAAAAGGGATGTGTGCCCATTTATTGGTGTTACGAGAATTGTTCAGGATGGAAGGAACTTCAGTAGATGACCTAAGCCAACCTCTTGCTCAAAGCAAGGCTGATAGTGATCAGGTCATTCAGGGCTTTTATTCTAGCTGAATCTTGAAAACCTTCAAGGGATAGCAATTCCACAGCTTCTTGGGGCAACCTGCCCCAATATTTGGCAGTCTTTGTGACAGAGAATTTTTTCTATCCATGTTTTAGTTGAATGTATCATACCCTCTGCCATACAGTGCTGTAAAGAGCTGTCTCTGTCCTCTCACTAACCTCTTTGTAAGTACTGGGGACTGCTGTTAGGTCTCCCAAAACCATTTCTTCTCTGGGCCAAACAAGCCAAGCTCCCTCAGCCTCTCCTTACAGGGCAAGTGCTTCTGCCCCTGGAGACCCCACACTGAATTCACTTCAATCTGTAAATGTCTGGTGTAGAAGAGCTCAAGACTGGATGCAGTATTCTAGATAAGAGTTTAAAATGAGTACAGGAGTGTAATTGCATCCTTCAGTCTGCTTATGCAGTGTTTAAAGGTTAGTGCTGCTGACACAAAGGCAGAGAGAATTGAGGCTTCTGTGGAGAATAGTTGTCCTTACTGTGGAGCCTTTACATCAGGCCTAGCCATCCTAGCTCATGCTTCCCAGTTAGAGGCACAATTTCAAAATCTTTTGAGCTCTCCCTGCTGCCCTTACATGGATGTTTGTACATATGTTCTTTCTCAAGAAGTATTTTTTTTGTTCTCAACATGATGTTTGTGCCATATCCCACAGTTGTGTTGATTCTGAACCTTGAGGCTTCTAAACACCTGCTAAAGTGGTGAGAAAGGAAGCCCCAGGACCAAGTTCAAAAGTTGGGAGGAAGAAAGGAGGATGCATGTTGGCTGCCCTTTTTCCTTAGGCTTGTTAGATGCAAATCTAAACCAGCACGGTTCAGAATTTTGACCCCTATTCAGCATTTTTTTATCTTTTCCTTTTTTGCTAGAAGATACTGATACTCAATGGCACTGGTCAGCCAGTTCCGTTTGTTGTGGCTGGAGGATTCTGGTTATGAACAGTGTAGGTGTGTCGTGTCCAAAGTTACAAGTGCCACAAACATCTGTGAGATTTTGTTCCTGGGCTGCTCCATGCAGTGTGAGGTGGGTAAAAATGGATCTTTTGGAGGAACACTAGTTCCTGTGTTATGAATGTGAACAGAGCACATAATAGGTGCATGCTCTTGGGCAGTCACCAAGAGCAGTCTAACAATGTTCTGCGTAGTTGCAGAAATGGAGTTTTTTGCTCAGTGTTCACTTTCCAAAAAGCTCATACCAATTAGTGCTTGAAACTGTGAGGAGTAAAGGGAAATTCCAGATTTCATCTCTCCTAAAAACCAAAGCAGATGCTCCTAAATATTTATAAGACCAAATCACTAGCTAGGATAATTTAGCAGAATCTAGAAAAGAAAAGTCTCAGAAATCTCAGTCAGCAGCCAGACTATCCTCAAGTAACCTGTTGTATGATCTCAGCAGGAGACTTGCTAAGCCATTTTTGCATCTTTAACTTTTATGCTTCAGTGAGAGTTCGCCTTCTAAGTTGCTGTTTTGTCACTCAGTTTTACACAACATAAGGAAACAGAAGTTTTTACTATTTGTGCTAAAAAAACCACGTGGACACTGGTTGTCAAAATTGCTGAACCCCTCAGTGGAGACTGGGTGCCCACTACCTCTAAAAGTTGGATCCTCAAAACCTTAACTTCAAAATCATTGTGATAAACAAAGCTAGCAATCTGTTCTGTCTCTGGGTTAGAAAAAGACATCCAAACAGACTGTGTACCCAAAAGGGTTCCCTATATGTATTTAGTGGTTGATTCTTTTTAACCTAGATAGGTATAAAACACACCAGAGTACATTTGAATGGTGTTACAGCTGTCAGTACTCGACAAGATTTTGGAGCAAATTGTATAACAAGGTGTTTGCAATTGTCTTCGGACTGAGCATTATAAATGCAGAAGTTCAGAGATGAGATCAAATTTAACAGAATTATAGTGTAATTATAGGAGATGCCCAAATATGAAAATGTTACTTTTAGGAGTAACTTTCAATCCAGTAATGACATTGTGCAAAACCCACATGATTGATTGTAGATTTTTTAAACTTGCATTTGCGTTAAAATAAACTAATTTTTATGGACTAATTTGTTTATACCTATCTAAACAAACACTGATAAGAATTAAGGCTTCTGCTATTGAAGAAGTTATGATATATTCAGTCATGACTATTATGTGTAGAGTTAAAAAATACATAATCAAATACAGAGGATTTCTGTTAGAATTAACTGTATGGGAGATTTGAATGATACTGCTATTCCAAAATCAGAAGGAGATCCAAAAGTCTCCCTCTAGAACCTGAAGTTCTCGTTTTAATTTCCAATATGATAATTTTAACTTCTAGTTTAATTGGTATATTTACTTTGAAACTCTTAGAAAATGTATGTGGCATTCAAAGTATAATTTGTGGTTGAATACATTACTTTTGGGGTTTTATATAGCATATAGTTTAAATCTCTATTTGAAATGCAGACTTCAGTTCATCTGATAGCACAATTAATGCTTATACAATGAAAAAAAGCTATTGTCATTTAAACTCTTCTTCCTCTGTGTTGTTAGCAACACCACAGAAGATTACAAACGAGAGCTGTTAAAAAGTCCAGCTCTTAGTTATGTGGCTTGATTATTTATCTGTCTTTCATTTTGCTTGACTAAGCAGGGCTTTGTTTTGTTTGGTTTTTTCCTTCTTAATTCATAATACCATGAAGATTTTATGTCAGTGAACTGTGTATCTCTAATATGCATAATATTTTAAAAGATATTTTGCTGGTTATTAGGTTAACTTGGAGATATTGTTCACACACACAGTTCTTAGAATGTTTATGTGTATACATGCTTAAGTAGCATTGAATTATTTTATGCTGAAGGTTCTATCATTTTCCTGAAGTGGATTTTTCAGGGTTCTTCTTGGTGTCAAAATATGAACATTTCACACACGTAAATTTCTGTAATATGGCCACTGTAAAAAATAAGCACATATTATGATCTCCAAATAGTCATAGGAAACACTAGAAATCTAAAATTTTTGGCTATGACTTCATAAATATCATTTCTAGTATGTAATACCCATGGCACCATCTGTTATGATTTGGTGGTGGTGTGTAACAATTTGACTATTGTATGTTAGGTTCACTATTTACTCTATGGATATAGCAGTTAATTGGGAACTTCCGTAAGAGGAAGTAAGCATAGAAGAAAAATATCACAAGACTTTCCATCCTCTGCAGATGCACAGGAGTTGTCAAAAGACAATGACAGGTCTGTTAGCTTGCATGACTTTATCTCCTGTTCAGTCTCCTCCATCTGCAAAACTTATTTTGACAAGAAGAGCCAAAGTTCAAGAGTGAGGAACAACAAATGACAGCAAGTGGTTTTATTGGGGGGAATCTGTCAGGCAAGGGGATAGTTACTTGAAAGAATCATGGTGAAGGACATTCTTTGTACCCAGAGGAAATGCTTCCTGTCTTAGTTTTAGCAAAAGACAGCAAATCTCTAGATAAGAATGATGTTGTATTTAAGCCTTTTTATTTCCCATTTTTTCACTTACTTTGTAATATAAAAATCTGATTTCCTTATGTTATTCCTCTGGGTATCGATGCTCTGTGCATAGGCATGGCTGATCTCGGCCCAAGGGTCAGTTCAAGTCTGAAAACTAGACTGAAAACACAGTTTATGTGGTGGTGAGGGATAATCATACATAGAGCATCTTCCACAAAGATTGAAACCTGCTAATGACTGCTTAGAGTGGCCAGAAATGTCAGAGCAAGCCAGTAATATGTCAAGTAAACATCCTTTTTCTGTCTCCTTCTGGTGCAGTATTATTTGCTTTACAAAAACTGACTTCAGAATTCTCTCATACTAGATTTTATGAAAATGAGCAGTATGTTTTTTAAGCCAAAACATTTCTAATTCTATAATGCAAAAGGTCCCATTTTGATAAACCGCTTACAGTTCTACTTACAAACCACTGTGGGAATTGCAAACTTGTGTTTTGTTCTTCAGTAGCTAATTGCAAAGTAATGGTCCATGCTTAGTTATGTTGCTATATCAAAACTCTGAGGGATACAGAGCAAATCATTCTTTATTTTAATCTCTCTTCTATTTTGATTTGTCACTAGATTTTTATAGCAAAAGTTGCAAATTCTCAAACTATTTCAACATAATTAGTTCAAACACTCTTTCGTCATTCAAGTTTCTGCATAATTCTCTTGACCAGGTCATTTTAGAGTCTTACTGTTTTGAACTGGCATAGTCTGAAATAGTATCCAGCATAGCCACAAGTCTTGGCTGAGGGAGACTTCGTGTAAGCGGCACAAAATAAACACAGATGACTAAAATAGATATGTGCTGCAAATGGCTGAAAAGCTCTCAAGATGTTAGCCCAGCTAAGCCCATCTTAAACAGTCAGCAAAAGTGGCTTTCCCTGTTGATGTGGGCTTTTACTGAAAGCACACCAGAACTATACCAAATACATTTTTTAAAAATGTCCTTTAAATATGAAGGTTACCCTGGAGACTTTTTACATGGTGTTTGCCCTCTAATTTTTTTATATAGCAGGTGCTACTTCTTATAGTCTGTAGTTTTTAGCCAAACATTACAAGAGCAGGAAAACTGCATTTTACCCTCACTTGCCCTTTTTGCCCTCTGCATTCAAGCTGGTTCAACGTACACCTTTCCTAACAGCTCAACTTTAGGTTGTTCATTAGGACAAAGAAACTATCATTCTTCAGAGATGCAGGGGAAAAGACTTGATGCACCTCCTAAGACACCAGGCCAAAAGAATAAGACACAGGGTTGGAGTGGCAGAGGATGAGACTGTACCTGAGTGCTCTTGCTCCACTGACTTGCATTTCCCTACCTTTTGCTGAATGCTCAAGGTGCTGGTGTTGCACAGGCTAAGGCCGCAAAATTGTATTACAGAATTCATGTACTGCCAATGGGTGTCATAACCTAGAGTCTCATTCTAGATCAAACAATGTAAAAGGAGACTATTTTCTAGACATGTTAAAAAAGAAAAAAGCTGTGAAAAGTGGTGTCCACTTGGGTCTATAAGGGGTTAGGAATCAGGACTTGTTGAACATGTCTGTCATTCTTTACATTTCCCATTCCTGAAGTTTGTAGTATGCTTGAAACTGCTGCTTCTTAACCAATATATATTTAGAAAATAAAAAAAAAAAGAAAATCTCAGTCACACCTCATGATCATCTCAAGGAATGCATAGTGTATTGCAAGCAATGTAAAAAATCATGCATTGGAAATTCTTTCAGCTTGGTATTCCAGAAGTAATTAATAGCTAGAACCTGTATTATGAATGGCTGAACTCTGATGATCAGAGATGTGTTATGGCCATCTCTTTGGAGGAAAAATGAGAAAATTGCACTTTTTCTCTCAGGCCTTATGTGGACGTAATCAACACTCAGAGCAAACTACTTATCTTTTGGAACTGCGAGTTCTAAGTTTTCCTCAAGGCTGTCTATGTGAGAGTATCTTTGTCTTTTGCTAATATGCATCATTTTGCAGAAGATACTCAACTGTTTAGTCAAAAAGCCTATGTGTATTTTGGTTTTACATTTTAGATATGTTTGCAAATGTCCTCTGGGGGGAAACGTATGTTGTTTGTGCACATTTTCAGATGCCTCTGTTTTATATTCTGCCTCATGTATTTGTTGTTTAGTATTGCACATAGTCAGAGATGCTGTGAGCTCCTTGATGGTCCTGATCATCACACAGTTTCATCTTCTTTTCACTGCTAATTCATTCTGCTTTGCATGCAGTAAAAGGAGGGTGTCATTGATATCACAGGTCAGCAAAATTATAAAATGAAGTATCAGTAAGTCAGGCAATTTCAGAAAAGTGAGGGAAGTGTGAAAAAGGAGGGTCGATATGACACTAAGGTGAAACAGCAATCCCAGAACAAATGGAAAAAATGAAGGGAAGAATGTGTTCCTGTCCAGATCACAGCTCCAGACTGCAGTGGGCCCTGTGACTTCTGAGGCATTCTCCTCCATAAAACGTCATGTCTTTCATTATGAAAATTAATGTTCTCCTTCTGTCATAACTGGCTGATGATTCTGGGTCTTAAGAGTTGGTTTGTGATCTAGGAATATTCTGAAATGTAGCAACCATCCTTGTCTCTCATTTGTGATGGGAGAGAAAATTACTTGCCACCTCACAGGACCAGGCTCTATATTTTTATTGCAGACTGTTATTCTCTCCTTGTATGAACAATCATTTATTTTAATTCTGCATATACACATAGAAAATGAAGGAGTGGGGAAGGGAGTGTTCCCTTTTTCCTTGTTTGTACTTCTAAGAGAAGCTAGTGTAGTTTAAGAGACAATTAAATTCCATCAGTATGCCATTCTTTTCCTCTTATTTCTCTTTGCCAGCTTATAGCAGAATAATGCATGTAGGTGTCATTTTTTGCATCTTTAAATCTGAACTCTTACAGATAATGCTACAATTCAATTTGCAACCTGGCTTGTATTCAAGACTGGCATATCCTACCATAGCAATTTATTTATCATGTTGTTTACTAGATCATTTATATAGTTTGGAGAGAACAGACGTGGCTGCCAACAAAGCTTAAATAATGATTTCATTACCCAGAAGAATGAGAATGCAATCAGGAGTATGCCATTGTATTGTCATCTTCTGGCATCGTTAAGAGAGGAAAGCGGAGCTTCCAGCTGGTCTAAATGGCAAAAGAGTATTTTCACAAGGGATGATACTTTGCCCTCATTATCACATAAAATTTTCTATCAACAGTCTTTATGATTCCATTTTAAATTTACTTATATTCATGGAATAAATGACCGTTTCAAGCTAGTCATTTGTCCTTGCTTTCCTTCTTAACTATTCTTTTAATTCCCACCATTATCCATTTTTGCTCTCTTATCTTTGTACCTGTTTCATCTATTTCTCTCATGTATCTCTCTGGGCTTTCATCCATCACAACTTCTTGTATGGAGGTCTTTTCCTGATGTGTCTCATGAACTTACTAATCTTTCATTTCTGTCTTTTCTGGGGGCTTATATCTGCTTTGAGCTGACTCAGAAGTTATTCTGAAATGTAGTTATTTATCCCTACATAAATAATATACTTTCATCTCATCTGTCATTCACACTAGGCTGCATTGATTATTGCACTTTGTTCCTGCCACTAGTCCTGCTGTTCTTGTTTCTTTATGTCTTTAGTACAACATTTCTAGAGTTGGAAAGTGCTTTTGGACAGGGATTATGCTGCCATTTCTCCTGAAAAATGACAAACTGGTGAGGTGTCTGATCATTGGTATCTTCCTGATATTTGTATGCTCTGTCCTTTTTTTTTTTTTAACTCTTAAATAATATATTTAACACTTCAGAAAAGATGTTCACACTGGATAGAAACCCTGAATCTTTTTTCAGGCAATATGCTGTTGACTTTAATTTTTAAAAAAATTGTCAGAGCAGAGATTGCAGGATCAGTCCCAGAGATTGTGAGACTGTTGAACTCTGGCACAGCAAACTCTGAAAACTCATCTGAAGAGTTTCACTAAAGTCCTCTGAAGAGAAGACAGAGTAATTGAAGCAAGAACAAGGTACTCTATAGGTAGACAAAGTCTGAATTTCTTCTCTATAGCATGTATCTGTAATGAGTGGTGCAAAGTAGCTTAACTTCTTTCAAGGAAGACTGAAATGGTCCTGATGGCTGAGGTCCCTGTGTTGGAAAAACAAGTTCTCTGTTTAGCTAGATGAAGCTGTTTTCACTGGGCTTACTGTTTCACTTGGACTTCAGTGATTTTGTGGAGCAGCTAAAATGCAGTAAAAGTTCACACCCTGTTTTCACCACACAGTGGCATGTTTGTGTGCATATGAAAAAAAAACCAAACCAAACTTTGCTGGTGACTTCACAAAAGAGTTTTCGGAGGCCAAGAGCAGTGTCCCTTTACTGTGTTCATGTTTTGTTCTCAGCTGAGGATTTTAAAAAGTGGAGCCTCTCATTGCTAAAAACTGTGCAGACTCCTGCCATAACATGGCATCTGTTGTAAGAGGAGCAGCAGGACACAGGTTTCAGGTGTGCTTGATGGGTGGATGCCGTTGATCCACAAGATGGCATGTTAAAACTGTCCTTGTCTCAAAGGAGCAGGATCTAAACACTGTTGTGTTAGTGTGAACTGGGGCTAAAAGCTGTGTATTTTGGAAAAGGAAAAGAAGGGAAGAACTGTTTCAAATTGGAACTACGAGCCATTTGAAATGTGCCCTTTTTATTTTTGCAATGCAAAATGTGAGTGTCATGGGGAAAGAGTGAGGGAGAGCCCTTTTCTCTTACCACTGGAAGTAACTTGGTATTGTGTTGAGTTTGCATTCACAGTATGTCAGTAAGTGGGCACTGATTTGCTGTGATTCAGCCACTTGTGCTTCTTCCAAAAACTTACCAGGGGTTTCATGGAAACCATATATTCCTATTGGCCAAGAGTTCTTGTGGTTTGGGGATTATTAATTTAAATTACTTTAACTTAGGTTATTCAAGACTTTAAATGTACTTGGAGGAAATGAAAGTTCACAGTTGTATTTTAAATAATTTACATTTATAATTAGTATTTTTACTTCTATTGTTTTCAAGTTCGTACTGTCTAAAACTGAAAATTCTTGATTCTTTTTAGCTCTCTTCTAGCTTTCATGCTATTTAAAATTCATGTTTACTTCATTTTGGACGATAAAAGATAAAGTAGTTCATTGTTTGGCTCACAAGCACTAAGCCATTTATTATATTTGAATGACAAACTGCACAGAGAAGGTTAAAATTCAGATATAATCCTTTTCATTTAAATGGAATGAAATAGTATAAATATTTCATTTTGTGACATTTTTCACTCTCTTCTTCTTTTGTTGAATATGCCCTGATGTTTAACTCGCCTGATTTCTGTGTTCTTTTTAAGGGTCTGTTTTAGAATATATGGAAAAAGATGAAAAGGCTGTTGCTGACTTTAGTAGATGTCAGATCAGACAGTCAGCTATTAGTCTTCCACTAAATTCACACTTTCAACGACACAAGGATCTCTGAAATATTAATAAAATCAAAGTCATTGTTAATAATATTGTCTTTAAGAGTTAACATATTAGAAGAATTACTTCTCATTTTTCTCATTAACTCTGTAGTGTTCCCAGTCTGAAAAACATTGAGTGTATTTGAAGTCTTTTTGAGGGTTTTGTTGAGAACAGGTAAAGTCTGGTTCAAGTTTTTACCATTATTCCACAAACTTTCATCCAAACTTCCCCTCCACATTGGATTAGAAAAATCTTAATACAAAGAACTATTTATTTCCAGTCCCTGATAATTGCTCTTTTTTCAATTACCTTACTATTGAAATGTTGCACATTCAGTTTTTCCCAAGAGTTGCTATGTTCCGTAAAGGGTGTAATTGTCAAAAGAGAGTTAACTGGGAGAAGGAACATTCTTGTTCCAGCAAAAGGCATTACCTTTCCAGCCATTCAATTTACGTAAGTGTTTCATACCTGTGCCAGAATCGTTTCTCGTCCTTTCCCTAAATGAGTGACCACAAGGAATCAGATTCATATTGGGTTACACAGTTAGGAACTTGTTGACCCGAGTGAATTAAGAACAACCTCTTTTTACTGCTGCTCGTTTTTCATGAGCTGCTGTTTTTCATCGCAAGATGACAATATGCAGCCTCTCACTGAGCTGTTGAAAACAGATTTGTTACCTGGCTCAGACAGCCATCCTAGAGCTTTTAAAAAGTTGTATTTGGATAGAGTGTGACTTAGAATGAGGGATAACTGATACTGTGGCTAGAACACCCCCAGGCAGTGTTGTATGTCTAGGCAAACTAGACGAGATGCTTGTACAATGTTTCTGATCATATATCTGTTGCCCATTTTAATTCTGGTCATCCTTCTCTGCTGAATATCTGTAAATTGTGTTTTAAGTAGGGATTATGAATTAAGCCCCTCTCAGAATTAAACTCCTATACAAACAGAAGATAATTATGTTGCTGATCTCTTTAAAACATGGGTATAGCAATATCCAGTTTTCCCAGTTCGGAAATCTTTTGAATATTTCAAATGGATACTATTGCTGACATAAAACCTCCCCTTTGAAAATTACTTCCAAAGTTTTAAAATAAAATGAGCTTTTATATAAGAAGAGCAGGAAATATGCATAGTTTGATAGATTTTTTTTCCTTTAGTAAGATAAAGAGAAGTATTCTGCTTGAATTTCCATCAATGCTGTTTTTAACTAGAAACAAGGTTAAATCCAGCCTTCGCAGTTCCTTCCTAAGGGACTTCTTTGTAGTCTCAGTAAATTTGCTAGTAGATCTTAATATATTAATGAAAGAATTAGTGTGATCAATCTCCAATTAAATTTTTTCCTTTCTCAAATGTGTCAGTCATTGACACTCTTTATGACAAAAGAAGGCGCTTAGACTTTCCCAGATGTCTTCCTTCTTCAGTTCTTCATCTTTCCTTGATGTGTTTTGCATAATATGACTACATACATTAAATCAGTTATGCCAATACAAGGGGAAATGGGTTTTGGGGAAATGATTCATCTATTTCTTACATAAAGAGCATCATCTTTTCTTCTCTTTAACTGGTAATAAACAGATTAGCCAGTTGTGACAAAAAGTGTTGGGATTCATGACACAACTGTATCATAAAACCTGTGAAAAAGCAAATGTCATTTCTAACCAAGGCAGTGTAACAATTCTGTACCTTTAAAAACTTTTACTAATAATCCATGTAGTTTACCTACGCAGAGGACAGAATCTATTTCCATAGTACTGCAGATTAAATCTCATCTATTTAACATCTCTGATCCTGATAAAGAACGTGATGTTTGTCTTTATTTTTTGGCTCTGTCATCTGTAAAATAGCTGTACTGATTTGCAGATTAGCCAGTGTTGACTTTTCTTGCAGTTGGCAATTTTACCTAGTCTGTAAATCAAATAGTCATTACAGTTGCTAAAAATGTTTTAAATTTTACCCATCAGTAAAGAGAAAAACCAGTAAAATACCTATTAAAACCTGCTTTTAAAAAAAAGGTCCTGGGGGGAAAAAATACTAAGTTTAAATATGAAATATTAATTCAACTTCTTTGTGCATAACCGTTATCACAGTCTGATCATTTATTGTGATGTAATCACAGAGGATTTTAATGTTACTTGATCTAGATAACAATAAGAACTGTTATCTATATCTATCTATCTATCTATCCATTATGAATCCCAAAATATGTGTAGAGAGTATATCTGTAACAGCTCCTATAGCACTACAGATTTTTTTTTTTACTTGCATTTTGGAAGGTAGTCAATGGCTGAATTGGAAGCAATAACACTGCAGTCAGGTGATTTAAAGGTATTATGTAAATAGTGTTCAGAAACTGTCTCCATACCTGGGATTCTTCACATACCATAAGCCAAGTGTGATCCAGTGAAGGATCAGTTATACATGAACTTTTACTCTGACATTATATTAAATCATGATTTCAGTAAAAGCCGACCAAGACGTATTGTTAAGTGTCATGCTTTTCTTTTTCTCTGTTTTAGCTGAGACAATCCCAGTCGTACTGCACAGACACAGAATGCCTTCAGGAATGTGAGTAACTGTTCACATCAGATTCATAAAAGTAAAATAAACAGCAGTAATTAAAATACAGTCTGCCTGGTCTTTAAAATGCAGCAGTTGATTTAATGTTATAGGAACATATTACATTAAATCAAATACTACAGTAATAAAATTGATATGCTGGGGAGGTAATTTCTGAGGATCTGGGATGCAGATTAACATTTGTACATTGGAAGCAGCATTGATGGGAAGCCTGGAGGTATCAATTCACCAGCATAACCATTAATCAGGTCCCAAGTTTTACTGAATCTGATTGTTAGCCTCCAAATAGGATGGTTTGGGGAATGAGAGGGGAAAATATGGAGGGGGCTTTATTTGTCCTCCTCAGATTCAGAGCAGCCTAACCAGTGAAGACTAGATACTGAGCACAGACACACAGACACGTGTTCACAGCTGGGGCTGGGTGATGGACTGTCAGTACTGTGACCCCTCTACTCCACTGTGAGGAAGAGGAGGCACCCCACCAGCTCCGACTCATAAGCTGACATACACCATGACTGCATCTCTGCTGATTTGGTGCCCATGTAGTTAATGAAGCAGAGGGCTGATATGTACACTTCCTTGGGATTTGCTGTGAAATGCATCAAAAAACCTCTCCCAAACAGTGAGCAGTACTAGGGCAGTCAAACATTACCAGCACCTGCAGTGAAGCATAACTGTGTGGAGGTTATGCAGTAATGTAAGCATGCCCTGAGGCGTTGAGATACTCCCTGAGATGCTTTCCGTGAGCCAGAGGGAAGATTGTCAAATGTTTATAAATAAAAATAAAATGGATCTGGTTTTCCTATATCCCTTTACCAGTTGAGCATGTGAACTCACTCAGCTTGCATCAGGACTGCTGTAATGTTTAGAGGGAGCAGCAAGGACCTGAGCAGTGTTCCTGTAAGCAAGAGCTGCTGGTGCCTGTATCTATTACAGGTCTAGGGACAGTGCAGGCAAGGTTTCCAGCATCTTGGAGAGAGTGCATGCCTTCATTCACCCTCATGTTCCTCCCTCTTCACTCCCCTGTAAAATGTTTTTAGAGATAGGCATCCAGCTCAGACTTGCACTGGGCTCTGCCAGTGTGAAACAGTCCCAGATTCAGTGCCATGCTGGGCTGAAGGGGGAAAACTGAGCTGTCCCACATAACCCCTGAGAAAAAGACAGTGTGGTGCTCATGTGCTGTACAGTGCTGCTGGTTTGCTCTTTCTTTATGGGCTTTGCAAGTTACACTGTCTGTGACTTCCATCACTCCTCTTCCAAATAAACCTGTCAAAGGGCAGACTTTTTAGTCTCCCACACCTTAGACTTCTATGCCTTTTTTTAAATAATAGGCATGTAGGAGAGGGAAAGAGGCGGTTCATGGGAGGCAGAATATTTTCTATATTAGAAGGAGGCACAGACAGGGTGTGGATCTTTCTTTTGTCCATGGTCAAAACCAAGCAGTGGTAGGTCATTCTCACTCATGCCTTGAGAGTCTTGATCATCAGTATTCATGAAGCTTTTAGACTAAAGACTGTAAGTCTGTAGTAAGTTCTAATATGTATGGGCACAAAGCTTGTGGGATGGCTTTCACGTTACCAAGCTGTAGTATAGTCGGAATTTGAATGGCTTGCAACAAATAGTTTTCCATTCTGAGATTCTTGCAAACTGTCTGTGCAGATGCAAGCAATTTGGCAGCAATTGTTCCAAAGCAGTGGTTTGTTTCAAAAACCAGAGCAAAAATTATATAGTAAATCCTTTCCTATGTTATTATCTTGCCTTAAATTTAGTTCTAGCAAAGGTATTTTTCTGCTGATGCAATGACACTGCCTGCCTGTTTGTCACATTATTTTGTGATGCTTCTGTGATGCTGTGCTTGTGACAGTCTGTAAGACCCTGGGAGTCAAAGGCAAAAATAAACAGATTGAGCCTGAAGAAGCTTTCTAGGATGTTTCAGAAACATATTCAAACAATTCTGAGCCAGTCTTCTGTCCATTGCTTCATCCTGTTTTTATGAGTTGTACAGTGATGAGCTTATGTTTGAGGTGGGTCTCCTCTTCCCTAGGTCCCACAGCTCCATTTCCTGTTATTTGCTGACTTTGATTCCTCATTTCAGAATCTTGATATGAACAAGTTTGTTTCACTCCCACCAATTTGCTCATTCCTGGCATTTGGTCTTTCTTCTCGAAGCACAGCTGGGAATGTTGTCATACACAGATTCTTAAGTTGCAAGGTTGTGGAATAACTGATGAGACGTATGTGGTTTTGTTTTGGGAGACGTAGGGCTGGGGTTCAGCCAATGTCACAGCAGCATCATGTGTTGTGCTGTTGCTACCAGCTGGAAATTCTCAGAAACACCCTCTGTTGATTCTTCCTGAGCATGCTTTGTTTTTTCAACCCTTGATTTCAGCTCATTTTAGGTTTTTTGGAGCCATATCAAGGCAGTAGTACCAGGTCTCCCTTACTCACTTTTTTATTATCTATAAATTCTTACTTATGGTTGTTGGCACCATTATGTCGTAGTGACGTCTCTGCAGAGTTTCCCAGGGTCAGGACTAGTGCTTTCTGATCTAGGTACAGGAAGATATGAGCACCACTTCAACAAGCATTTGGGCACTCTGCTTGATGGCTGTTCGTCTGCTGGTTCTCCATCAGAATATCTGCTGTGACATTAAAGCATGTGTTAGAGTCTGATGACCATTCCCTCAATTTCAGTGGGTGCCTTGCAGAAAAAAACCGCTGTAAGTTTTGAATAGGCAACACATTTAATATTCTGTTGGGATTGTTAATGCTCAGCAAATCAGAAGATCTTAGAGTTTTGTGGAGATACTTACAGCTTTTTACCAGCTAGGCTCGTAGTTCAATGCCTTAGAAAGCCTCGGGCAGCCTAGAGAGGCAGCACGGGCAATCCAGCATTTCAGTAGCTCTAAAAGCGGCAAACAGTAGCTGCAAAGCTGATACAACCAGCAGAAACAAAGAGGGAGAAATATAGCTTTCAGCTTGCCTAATTCCTGCAATTAGAAGCTTTCAAACAGAAACAGAAACACACAGATGTTCCCAGAAAGGGTGCAAGCCAAAGAGGGCAGGCCCCTCTTGTGCCCTTCTTTTTTTCGGAGAAGGGAAAGGGGGGAACTGGGGGCGGACCCGGGGTGGCCGGCCAATCAGACACTGCTGAAGAGTTTGAGTTACATTTGGGTTTGCCCCTGCTTGGAACAAAGGAGTTCAGAGCACATGGCAGAGGCAAGTATCTTGGGGAGGGGGAAGGGAAGCTCGGAACAGGCAGCAACAGAGTTTGCCTTGAAATGAGGAAAAAGAGTGATAATTCTTTTCTGAATTCTGTCTAATGCAAGTGGAGCACAGGAGTTCTCTGACATCTGGCAGTTGCAACATCAGCGGTTCACCCAGCCTAGGGAGGATCCCAGCTGGTACTGATCTACTCTGATGGCTCATGGTCCTTCACAGTCAGCCTTCCGTGTCAAAGGAAATGAGGGGCTACTGCCTGAGTTTTTTCTGTGTTCTAGCAATTCCCAGATGTTGTGACCTCCATTTACCACATTCATATTTTCAGCACTATTCTCAGTGTTCTGTTAGGTTGTAATGTGGTCAGAGATGACTGTCTCAGATGTTGTCTACTCTACTTCCAAATTTTTATGCAATTTAAAATGAATACATATCTGTGATTCATCTTGAGTTGTACTCATCTAGGGCAGTCACAGCAGCCTAACCAAACAGCATGAAATGTCTGCCAACTCTTTCCTCCCTTTTCTGGGAATTCCCTTCTCCCTGCCTCTGCTCAAGTCCTTTTCGGCTTTCTTCAGGTTCCTTATCCCTGCCTTTGAGAGTGTCAGCTTGCAGGCATTATCTGCTGAAGGTCCCACGGGTTCTTTGTCTTCCTTGATGATTCACTTCTAAAATACCTCTCTCCATACAGTTTCATGCCCTTCCTTCACAGAACAAGCAAGGCTTTAAGCACTGTGAAAAGAAGACACACAAGTCAGAGAGCATGATTTTGCCTTTCCACATGCAGATATTTAACAGTTTTTACCAGGGTCAATCTGTTTGTAGTCCAAAAGAAGGTATTTCTACCGTGAGAGGGCAGACAAAAAGCACCACATGGAATACACTTGTACAGTAAAAGAAATGAAATCTCTCCTTTCTTTAGAGTACAGCCTCACTCTGAAGGAAAAACTGCACTTTAGGAGGAGAACTAAGTTCATGTAAGGGTATTAACATGGGCACTTAATAGTTTTAATATTGTATTATTGAGATTTCAGTTGCACCATGAGGAAGTGTTTGACCTTTTATCTTTAAAAACTGTTTTTACCAAACTCATAATTTTAATAGCTTTGACTGCCTTCTAGGACCTCAAATGAATCTGCAAACATCTGTCACAAAAGATTTTTTTTTTCCCCTTCCCATTTTTCTCTGAGAGAAGACTAGTTTGCGTGGCATAGTCTCTGATTCCGTGGGAAAAAGCAAGTCCAAAAACTGTATTTCCTACATGAAGCAACAGCTAGGATTCACCATAGTCATTAATACCCATGGGAGCTAATCTCACAATCTCAGACCAGCTCCTCATAAAGCTTTCTTTGCACAGAGATAATTCAGCCATGCTGTAAAAAAAACTAAATTCCAGGTAACCACAGGGCCAGAACTGCTCACAGGCATCATTCAGAAGTGTGTGGATATATATGTATGCCAAACCCAGGGTACCAGATACTCTGAAAATAAAGACCTTGGGCTGGATTCAGTGTTGC
Organism: Corvus kubaryi; assembly: GCF_017639235.1. Classification (NCBI taxonomy): domain Eukaryota; kingdom Metazoa; phylum Chordata; class Aves; order Passeriformes; family Corvidae; genus Corvus; species Corvus kubaryi. Next base: position 8,945,298 of record NW_024582073.1, read on the forward strand.
GTCGAAAGGTAGGTTAGAGACTGTATGTCATGTCACTTAGTGCCATGGGAATATGTACTGTTACATTCTGTACTAGTTGGTGTCTCCTGGGCATTGGAGATTAATAACCAGATCCATCCATCAAAATGCGTGGTAGCAGGATCATTGATCATTCATCTCAGACCAGGACAATCTTCTCTCCATTTGGAAATATTAGAAAATACCATCCACAGGGGCTCTTAGAGGATAACCTTTATTCTTCAAGGAATCAAAACATCACTTCTAAATTACCTGCAAAAAAAAATACCAGTTATAGATAAAGGCACTGTGGCTGTGAACTCTTAAAAACAAGATTTTTTTTTTTCTTCTGCCCATCACAATGAATTCCATCCTGCTTGGTTTTAGCTTCACTCAACTGTTCTTTATCCATAAGATGGTTTTATCAGATTATTTTATGATCTCAGGGATGGAGGTCTTTGTAGCAAGATTGTTGTCTCCTACATATAACTGCTTCCAGTAGCTGAAATGGCTTCTTGTCTGTTCTCTTGATTTGTGATGCAAAGTTTTGAAAAGTTGGATTTACCCCAGCTTTGTGAAACATTGCTTATCCTCTTCTCCATAAGAGATTAAAGTAACAGATTCTGAAATATCTCACGTCCTTATTAAAGCACACAGTCATTTTTGAGAGATGTGGGTTTAACGGTTCTTGAAAAGTGTAATCATGGTTGTGTCTGAGTGTCTGGCATGCCTTGAGTAGGTAGTGCAGGGCCAGTTGGATCAGCTATTGTCTTGCTTAACATAGTTCAGAACGTGTTTCAGCACGTTTGGTTCCATCTGAACCATCTTACAATGCAGGCTGGAAAAAACTGTGTCTTGCAATGAACACCTGTGGTTTCCCTCTGCGGTCCCTTCTGCTCCCTTCCCTGACCTGTAGCGTGTCCTGATCTGGCATCATTTGATTACACCAACTTTTGTTTAACCACAGACCCTAAGTGCACTAATGTTCACCAAAAATTTCACATGGCAGTTGGACAAATCCATTTCTCTGTATTCTATGGGGAGTTCTGACTAACAAGTCATCTAAATTTTCAGTCTTCTACCAAACATATTCGCCAAAGCAAGCACCTAAGGCCTTCTTACTTGTTGCTGAAGGTAATCTCAGAGTGGCTATTAGTGTTGTCTGGAAGCCCCAAAATAAAGCAGTTGTTCTTTTCTTGCCAAATTATATGCTAGACTCCTGGACTGCATATATAAAGATTTTCCAAGATTTAAAATATTGATATATATGCTGCTGATAATAATAATATTTTGGTCAACAAAACTGAAGGTCTAAAGTCTTACCTTCACAATTCCATATGCTTTCAAAATGAAATGTGTAAGAGTTTAGTGAATTAAAGGCTGTAGCATTCTTATTTATTTTCTGTGCACTATGCCTTCTCCTCATACAGAAAGCCTGTTATTCACTCAGATTTTCAAAATAATTCTCACTTAATAGCATCCCTGCTTGGCTCTGTGGGGTCCCGCGTGCACCCACAGCACACGGGTGGGTTCAGTATTACAGTCAGTAGCAAAGAGTCGAGACGGGCATTTGGGTGCGTTCCGGCAGGAGCATTTATTGCTGCTACACTGTCAAAGGTTGCAGAGGCAAATACCAACATGATCCCAAAGCCCACAGCTTTATCTGGGGGCGGGGAAAAGGCGGGACTAGGGAACGGGGACCAATGGAGAAGCTTTGGGGGAGTGACGAGGACTGGAGGCCAACAGCCAACTGGGGAATCCAAACTGGGATAGAATAACATAACAGAACAATGCATCCTGGGAGAAGCCTGTTTGGTCACCCTAACATAAAGTGGTTCTTGTGGTACTAGGGACTTGTCTTACAGAAAACTCTCTGTCCCTTGTGATGTATGTTCACTGGCCACCATACTCACTTGTAATTGCACATAATTCTAATCATAAAATTCCTCTATATTAGCAACTTCTCGAGCTTTGAAATGTCTATATTTCGGACATTTAAAAGGCAAAAGCAGTCTCATTTGCTCATACATGTTAATGGTAGTGTTTGTACTGTGAGAAGCATGAACTTCTATAATGCATGGGGTTTTTTCTTCTTTGACATTTTTGAGTGCATGTGATGTCAGTAAAGGACATCAGTCCAACAGCCCCAACTCAGGAAAGCCTTATTCCCAGAGCATCAATGTGGAGAATGGCATAGCTGTAAGCTTCCCTGCAGGGCTCTTCTGCTGTGTTATGAACAAATCCTTTCCATGGAAGAGCCTCTGTTAGCAATGCTACCCAGGATGGCAACAATGAGGGTGGTTCTGTGGTATCAGCATTAATCTTCAAAGAAATGATTCCAGCAGGTATAAGTTATCAAGTAAATGTTAAATAAGAACAATCCAACCAGTGCTGAATCCAGACTTGGCTCCATAATCAGGTGATCCACTTAAGACAACTGGAAAATATGACAGATATAAGTATCTCTGTGGAATTTTCTGGATGTTAAAATTTTCATCTTGAGTAATAAAGTGAACATTTTTTCTCTTTCTGAACGTTATTTATTATTATATTAGCTTTGTACTAATTGCTCTGTATTAATTGAACATCTAGATCATTAATGAAGATGTTAGGCCTTTAGACACTATGATAAATGGATTCATGTAAGTACCATAGGTAATTAGCGATACATGGGTTTACACTTCAGCTGACAAGATTAGTTACTGTTTGATTACTTGAAATTATGTTTCAGAGGAGAAAAGTTGTTTTAAAATGTGTATTTGCAAGAGTTTCTTGATCCATACAGATCAACCAGCCATTTCCAGCCTGAGGGTATTTCCTTAAATTTACTTCCGCGTGTTGATGTTTCAGGTATTCTGTATGGAAATTTGGTGTAAAATTTTTATATTGTGTTCCTGGGCTTCACTTCGTAATGTATCTCTGCAGCAGTTTTTCCCCTGCTGGCAGATATGTTGCTAGCAGAAATACCACATGACCCAGATGATCAGTCATGGAGATCTGGCATATTGACACTGAAACATCTTTAAACAAACTCTCAAGAAATAACTTAGAGTAGTCAAGAAATTGATTACCATTAGTTTGCTCCTTCTTGCTAGAATTAGCATGTTGTCTCTGTAAGGCCTAACAATGGAGCTTAAGCTTTCATCAGTTTAGCCTTATTCTTTTGTTTGTTTGAGGCAAAAAACAAAGACCAGTGTATGTATGGGGGGGTTTCCTACATAAATATATTTTGCACCAAGTTTGATTTCTTAAAAATCAGGTTTGATATCTTAAAATGTGAAGAGTATGTTTATCATCTCCAGTTCCTTAGGAGTTAATATGAACTAAGAAATATTCATGATAATTCTGAGAATGCCAGTGAAATATTATGAAATAGATGATTCTCTTTTCAAATGGATAAGAAATGTGATAAAAAACCGTATTACTGTCTCAAAGCCAAAATGAGGGACTAATCAGAACACTCCATTGAAAAATATTTCTGGGATTTTTTCTGAGATTGAATTTTTGTTTTCACTTGGCGAAAAGAACTCCGCTGTTACTCTATTATAACTTGAGTTTTCCTTGTCTGTAGTGCCAGGACCAAACTCCTCCGGTGACAATGGCATCAGCTTTGCCATGATAATGATGGCCTGGGTGGTGATTGCACTTGTCTTGTTCTTACTGAGACCTAGTAATCTAAGAGGATCAAACACAGCCGGAAAGCCAACCAGCCAACACAATGTAAGTGCATCTTCAAGTGCCCTGCAGGGAGATTCTATAATAACTTAAATCTATTTTGGTTTAATACAGACTTTCTCAAAGTAATTTTTTTCTTCTATTTTTTTCCCTATATTTTCTTGGAACTCCATCGAAAATTAGACTGAGTTAAACCAAAGTGAAAGTAGAATCATGAAGGTTGTAAGTGTGAGGCCTGCTGTGGGATGGAGCAGTTACAGGTGACTAAGTATGGGCCATAATGTCCTCTGGACATTGTCAGTCCCTGGTTGAAACTGCCTCCTGCCTTTTTAGGTGAAAGGGGACAAGCACAGCTTTAAGAGAAGTCAGTAAACAAAATTACAGCATGATACTGAGAACGGTGATCTCTGTCCTAGATGTGGGATTATGGAAAAATCTCAATCAATACAGGAAAAAGTATAGTTTTTTGATGCTCATTTACTCTAATCATTTAAGAGATATTGAAAAGCTATAAAAGAAAACACAATGTAATGCTTCTGAGTTCTTTCATTGCTAAAACCTCATATGTGAAGCACTGTTTCTAATTCTGTACCTGCTTTTTTTTAATCTTTTCTTTCTTTCTTCTCCCAAGGGACAAGAACCACCAGCCCCACCAGTAGACTAGAGCATTCAGTATTGGAAAAGTTCAGCAGCTAAAACGTTGCACGACCAAATGAACGAAGTGACCAGATTACTCCTAAACCTCACTCAATACGCTTTTGTTTTCTCATTTATATAGAGCAGAATTATCATTCAGCAGTAATTTTCATGAACTGCTTTTAGTGACTTCAATTTTAAGTTAATTTTTGCTTTGTATATTGTTACAATTCCTATTACATTGTAATTTGAATAATGGTAAGGCATTGCAGGGGTTTTTTGGTTGTTGCTGTTACTGTGGACATTCCACTCAGTCTCTTTCTGTTACAGTGATCTTAATTTCTTTGCTGTGATTTCTGATATGCATTGAAAGAAAAAGAAAATCCCACTCCATCTATAATAATGAAAGGTTACTGACCTTTCTTCAGATTAATTCATATTTCTTCTCCAGTATGATTTTGAGAGTTGTATTATGGTTGGAAGTATTAACTTAGTTATGTGCTGAAAAACAGAAATTGTTTTATATTTGCCCTGGGTTCAGAGCAGCTTTTATTCTGGTCTTTGGACCACTAACACAGTTTTCAGGGTTGCTGGCAAAAGCATGGATTGTCCACTAGAATTGTACTCTGTGTGTGTGCGTGCACATGTAAGTGAATATGACGATTGCCACTGTCAAAGCTTTGATTTATATATTGGGAACTTTGTACAAAAGATTATACCACCAAAAAAGAAGTTAATTTAGCCTTGTTCATTAATAAATTGTATGTCTTATTCAATACGTTGTCAAAAAAACATATTCGAAACCCAGATGTGCTTACTTATAGACTTTATCAAAAGAGAAATTTAGTAAGAAAAACTTGCTAGAATTTTCTGTCCTGGTATACTCTTTTCGTAATTGGTACCTTAAGTTTTTGGCTATGATGTAATGTATATTGGACAGGATGAAGTCATACCAAGAAGTTACCGTGGTTATCAACTTTTGGTATACAACATATATTGGATTATTCAGGTTTATTCACCTGTATGTTATCAGCAATTCTTAACATTTCATCCTTATCTACTAGTTGTAATTGTAGAATAACAAACTTGCAGGTGACTACATATGGCATGTCTCCTCCCTCTAATATTTGTGTGTATGTGTGGTATGTTTAAGTGTGTGTATGTGTGGCTATGCACGCACCTGTGCACATCTCCCATTATGGCAAATGGGAATTACTTTTTTATGTACATTAATTTAAGAACATTTTAAAGATGTACAGAAAAGCAACACTGTATATTTTTCTTGTTCAATTTGAAAAATTGATGAGAATAATGTAAAGAACATTTTTATGTTACCAACATGAAGCTTCTTTTGTTAAAGGTCAGTAGAACAGACATACGGGAATTCAAAGCCTTACTGTATGAACCTTTATTTCATGAGGACTTTAGTTATGGAGATGAAGGAACTAACTGTTAAAGTTCAAAAAGGTTTGTATTAACGGGCTCTAACAAAAATCTCACATCAGATCCCATGGTTGACAGACGCAGCGTTTTGCTCTTCAGGGTAAATGGTGAGCCAGCTAAGCCTCCTTGGAAAGGTACAGTGTAGACCTGAAGAAAGGCTTCTGTAATTTGATGTAATTGACCTTTGAATTTCTATGGAATAGTATGCTCCCAAGCATGGGAGCATGTGTAAAAAAATCAAATTAAAAAAAAAGAAGAAGAAGAAGATTGGGCCAGGTGCTCTCAGTGACATCAGTGCAGTGCCAGGTAAAGCAATGAAACTACAGGAGAGAAGCTGAGAGAATTTGTCCCATTACATCTAATAATGTACAGGCCACAAACACTGTGTAAAGATGTCACTGGGACAAGCACTCTGCCTGGGCTTGCTTTTTGCCTTCCATGTACATTTATGTTTGGGATACCGTTCAGAACAAGTAATACAACATCATTTTGTTGAACCCACAAGGAAACATATATAATCTCCCACACTGACCTTTTTTCTCCAAGGATTTTTGGCCAGAATTCTTCACTAGTGGAGGCATGAAACAAGCTTCCAATTGATTAAAAAGCCAGCTGAAACAGGCTTCTATTCAGACAGAGCACTACTCCTCATCCTGTTGGAAGTTGGTGAGATTTACAGGAGCACTTTCACTTGTGAGGAGCAGTCTCACTTAAATGTCTGTTTATGTATTTATGAAACTTACCATGTGCACCCAGCTCTAAGAGTCTTGGCAAATGAACTTTTTGTTCAGAGGAATGTTGTGGCTTACCTATAAATGAACTGTCTTTGCTTGAAATTCCTCTAATTGTCCCAGTGATTTTATACATGTATGCTTTCCTCATGTAAATTGCTATTTTAAATTTTCTATGTAAAAGAAAAAAACATCGGAAATATTTTATTGTAAAATGTTTTACTAAAGAGCCAGGCCGCTATCCCACATCAAAATGTATGCTTTTTAAATTCAGATACTCTCTCCAAGATATAACCTTCAGATTAGCACTATTAATTAAAATAAAAGTAACTAACCATAGGACTGTATTTTGCCACTCTTATTTGTGTTAAATAGTGCCTTACTCATCAAGTAGTTGCACTGAAGTTTGTGGAACTACTCTGAGATAATGTACTAGTAGCAGCTTTAGTAAGGGTGGCAGAAATCTGGCCTTTAGTGATGTAATTTGTGATTAAATAATTGTATCATGGTTACAGATGTTTATGGTAAATTTCGAGGTGTGGAAGAGATTAGTGGTATGCGAAGCTCCAGGATATGATCCTTTCTGTAGTGATGGTTTTAAGCTTGGTTAGTAAGAGATGCAAGTCGTAGCAACTTGGGAAATAGGGAGGGAATTTTACAATTATACCTTAACTTTGTTAAAACAATAGTCTTTTTAGAGTCTGCTTAACACAATTACTATACTCTGAAAGGAGAAGTCATATGTATTCATGCACTGTCTGCAGATCACTTAGCCTTGTAATATTCATGATTGAAAAAGGAAGAGTGATGATGTCATGTACTTGATGTAAATCGGTGGTTTAAAATATCTGAATATGCCAAATGAAAAATCATCTGTGCCATTTGTAGTTTCCTAGTAATCTTTTACTGAGTACTTGGATTGGGATAAAGGGCTTGTACTATGCACTTTTTATTGACTTAACAAAATAAATAGCAATCATTAGTAAACTTTTGTCTCTGTCTTTTAGTTTTTTATAAGATATAGGACTGCACCAACCTATCAATTTCTAAGGTAATTTGAAATCATCTAAAAATAAATGTCAGTAAAAATAGTGTGTCACCTGTGTAACTTTTAAAATGTAAATTCTAACTTTTCAAATGGACACTTGTCTTCTGTATGTATCTCACACAAGTCAGAACAAATAAAAAGCAGTTTCCAAGGTCTCTGCCTTTTGCTCTTCAAAGTAGTTAGGCAACCTAGGAAGTCAGAAATAATACAGTAAGAAAAGTAGTGACAAATATGCTGATTATGTTACTTTGTTTTAGATCAAATCCTACTATTTTTGGATTTGCAGTCTATTTTCTAGTTCTAGATCTTGGCAGTGTTGGACCCAGAGCTGCTCTGAGGTAGGAAGATGCTGCAATGGATCTAAGACAGCACGTAGGAGTAGTAGAGACCTGCTGCTTCCCTACTGTTCCCATGAAGTGCAGCACTCTTCTTCCTCCAGAAACAGCACAAAATTCTGAGCACTGCCTCAACAGCAACTCTGATGCCTTGTTAGGGATTCCTGTGTTAATCTGAGAAAGAAAAGGAGAACCAGGGTTTAAAATAATACACAGCTATCCAGAGATAGTGGCAATAAACGCCAGAGAATCAGAAACAAAATCCGAATAAAATAAGAAGAACAACAACAGCAAGTAACAAATGTTTTAGGCACTTGAGGTGATCTAGAAAGTACAAGATCTTAATCAGCAATCAGCAGTCATTAATGTCTGCTCATCAAGATTTACCGTTTTACTCAGACATGAGATTATAAATAACCCCTAAAACTAAAGTTAAACTTCTAAGTACACTTGTTGAAATGCTTGCCAAGGATGCAAATGCCTTGAGAAAGCAATGCAGAAAGGAAATTGCCACAAATCTAAATTCACATTGTTGAATGGGTCTGTACAAGGCCTCGCTGTTCAAGATCACCATATAATTTGAGATTACTCTGCCCCAAAGCCTGAAAAAAAATTATCCTATCTAGAATGTTTGGAAAAAATACACCAAATCCTTGCAGCAAAATATTGCATTAAGTGGATCCCTTGCAAAAATGGACTACTTAAATCCTTTTCTCCTTCTCCTTAGTTGTTCAGTATCAGGCAATGGCCTACAGTGCCATTCACTGCGGAGATCTGGACCTTGGGGTGGGGGAAGAGGCAGAATATTCCATACTGAACCACATCCTCACTTGTAAAACAACAAAACTCTTACCAACAGCAACAGCAGCTGAAGATTTGTCTTTTCATATAAGAAAAGTAACTGAACACTTGTATCAAAATTGCGAACTCCCATAGCAAACATGTTGTAGTTAAATATAATAGCTAGAAGAATCTGGCTTCCACATCACCTTTTTAACATCTGCAGGTCAGAGCATTGGCCAGAGGGGGTGTCTGAAACAAATGTGCTTCAATATTTGGCAATACATATTAATTCACCATATATATACAGCTTTTTAAAGGTTTCAGAAACTCTTATTGATTTTATGGAAAGTGTTACTGTAAAATATTTAATAAAATATTAATTGAACATAAAGCAGTAATTTGTAATGAAAGATCACATGTAGCAAGGTTTAAAAAAAAATTCTTTTGCATTTTACGTGTTTTGTTGTTACATCTTCCAAACTATAAATGATAAAACAGAGGAATAATGTTTGTGACTATGTGGTTTCAGACTTATAACTGGTTTAAAGTTAATTTCTTCTGCTGCAAAAACTATCCTTAAAATGTAGTAGAAGATCCTAGAGATGAGAAAATATGTTTCCTTAAGCAGACCAATGAAAAACCCCACCACTGTACAACATTCTGAAAGTCACAGCCATTGGTTTGATATAAAAAGCAAATCTTTTAAAAGGTGTTCCATTTAGGGCAGAACTTGCAATGATAAATGATAAGATAAATATGATTAGCAAGAAAACAACCCAGAGAAGCCTCCACAGGACTGGCACTACACCAAACACTGCATGTAATGCATCAAAATCTGCTTTCTTGTGATGATGAGTAAAAATTTGGTTTCTTCAACTCCCCATGTGATTTCATGCAGTCTTGTTTGAAATTGAAAATCCAAATAATCATTCCCCCACTTCATAGAATATTGCTTTCAATTTGAATCACAAATGCATCTTGTCTCTGACACCCCCTCCTGCTGTATGCTTGTGTTGGGCTTCAGTATGTAAGGGGAAGAGGTTAAGCCAAATTAGCTTTTAGCTATACTGTGAGGGTGGATCAAATCTTCACATTATTTTATGCAAACAACTGTTACGGCAACAGGACAGCTCAGCTGAGTAAAACCCTTTAAAGAAGGGATGCTACAAGACAATTTCTCTCCAATGAGGCAGTGATGAAAAGCAGTGCCTTATTTGGCTGCTCTCACTTCCATTGCACTAGTTTTAGCATGTAGTATTTCCTTACTGTTTTGTTGAGATGGCTGTTAGCCTGAAATGGCTCTCCTGGTGGGAGCTGCAGTATGCCCTGCATTCGGAAAAGCAATGCTGCTGCCCACAGCACTGCTTCTGGAGGAACAGCTTTGATGTCTAGTATGAAGTGTATGGTTTCCAGAAAAACATCAGAAGAGAATGAAAAAAAAAGAGACATTTACAAAACAACAGATAAGGCCATCAAATGCAATCATGCCTGGAAGGAAGTGTGAATAATTTCTGTGTACACTGAGAGCTTTAAATAATCTAATGAGAGGAAGGTCATATACTTGAAAACAAAACATTGTTGTGCAGTAACTTAAAGAATGGGGTTTGACAGGATGTTTTCATCAGTTTTCACGGTGGCCTTCCTCCAACTTTTAAAAGTTTTAATCCTGCATGGCTTTGGGGTTTTATTTATATGGCGATGTTGTACATGAGTCCTGATGAAGTTACTGTCCAGATGTTCCATGCCCTATGCAAACAGGCATGTTGAACCTGACCAGAAATTCACTGCATTTTGCAACAGTTTTACCAAGAATTGCAGTTTGAAAGGCTGGTTGTCACCAGTAAAAAAAATACTGTATTAGATTAATCATAAGACGTTTGGGCAAACTGTCAGACTGTTTAGCAATGTCAAAGTTCTGGTGAGCCAGAGAGATGGAGATGAGGAGAGGGTGTAAGTAGGGACATGCCAAGCAGATGATGTCTCGTGTAGCAGCCCAGTGTTGGCTCTGAGAACACGTAGAGCTCGGGTTCTTGTCTGCCTGTGTTCAAAAATGGCGTATGGCTGCTTTTTGCAGCTGTTGGAGCCTTTTCAACACACATGCCCAGTCCCACATGTCCTAAATAATCTCTTTAGCTGCGTCTCCTTCCTTCCTCTTAGCACTGTAAAATACAAAGCATGGATTCAAATACTGATCCAACTGATCTTCTGGGCACTTTTGTGCCTCAGCCTGGGACTGTTGCTGAGTGCCTCAGATCTCCTGGTTACAGGTGGGGTTGCCTCCCAGTTATGCTATCTCAAAAGTTAAAGAAAGCCTTGACAGACAATGGTAGTTGTTGAATCTGTGTCAGATGTTAGTGTCAGAAAGTGATTACACAAACTCAGCTGCCTTTAGTTAATGATCAGCTAAATCTGGGTGGCGATTGGTCTGACATTAAACACTCTTCAGATAGGATGCAAAACTTTAATAGCCAGGGTTCCTTACTGGCTTTTCCTCTAACCTCCAACATCAGGGTGCCAGCCAGGAGATTATGCAATCATGCACTCACTTGCTCTTTGTCTTCCCTCTCTCCCTCATCCCCCTAATCCTTCATAAATCATGATTCCTTCCTTGCATAATGGAACAGCTTGTACATGGGAGGTGAAGAGTGGCCCCTCCACCCACCTTTGGCATTCAGATCACCCTTTGCTCAGTGGTCCCTGGAAAGGCAGAGGTGTGGCCTCAAACCTACTCCCCAGTATGCTGGAAGAGGGATTCACCTGACCTGGTCAATTGCCAATGCTAAAGAAAAACATACACCTGAAATCCCATTCCTCCTGTTACTTAGGTTACTTTCCTGCACTGCAAAAGTATTCACAGTCTACACTGAGCCTTCCAAAAAACCAGAGCAGAACTCACAACTTTTATTTTAAAAAATGGCCAGCAGTGGACCAGCCTCATCTGCTTTGCAGCAGCCTTACATAAGCTTTCTTGCCTCTGCACGCTGTTGTAAAAAATTCTACATCCTGGTAAATGATGGGTCTGCCTGAATGGAAAAACCAAGAAGATCCCACCCAATAATTCAGAATTTTTTCTGCAAGAAGAGGGGAGACCCAAACTTCACACCATTTTCATTGCAATGCCTTTGAGCCCTGCATTTTTTAATCTGCCAGCAGTGCCCTCACCACCAGAGTGTAGGCTGTAGGGAAACAAAAGCAGCCCTCATCATCCTTTCACAGAATCACTTAGGTTGGAAAAGACCTCCAAGATCATGCAGTCCAACCTTTCAGGTTCAGCTGTGCTGTTTGCAAGACAGAATTCAAGATCCACATCCCAGGCAGGGGTGTGTGTGACTGTCTCTAAGTGAAGGTCCTTTGCTACAAGAAAAGGGACTGGGGTCCATTGCCTATTCCAAGGGCTGTTCAGACATTTGAAACAGCTCTCAAACAATAGACTACAACCAAGACCTTTCTGCTCCCAGGAAAGGGCCATGATTACCAGATCCAAAAAATACTCCCTTTGAAGCTCCTTGGCAAAGTAGCATAGATGCAGGTGGAGTTAGATCCCCATGTTTCTTTATAATCCTCAGGACACAGCACTCTCCTGAGGTAAGTATGCCTGAACCACCCCCAGCCGAGAAAGGCTCTGAAGCTCTTGCCCTCATTCTTAGCAAACCCAGTAACTGAGAGCTGACTCTAATGAACTACTAACTACCCACACATACACTAGCAGGTAGAGGGAAGTCCTTCTCACACACACCTGGCCTTGCACACAACCACTGTACCCCTCCTGTTTCTCGAAAATCCACTCTTGTGTGCCAGACACACCCCCGGGGGACCACTTAAAGGACCTGAAGTGGGTTTGGCTCTGACTGGTACAGAGGGACTAGACAACATTCTTGCAGTACAAATGTATGGATTCATGGCTATTCTGAGACCTAAGGAGATTGACAGGGGTTTGATGAGGATGGTATAAGTGAGACTGACTTCTGAGTCACTCACTGAGCTTCTATTTGCTTTGCTTAGGTTTCCCTGGAAAAAAAACCCCAGATGTGTTCAGAACTGAGACATCTGTGCCAATAAGCAATGAGGAAAGGTATGACTTGTTTTTACTTCAGAATAAACACAGTGAACCCTGCGCCTTCGCCAGGCGGTTCTTTGGCTAACCACCCTGACTTTGCCAGGATCCTGCACTGACTGCAAACCTCAGTAGGCTCTTTCAGTAGAAACACGTATTTTACAGGCATTTCTAAAGGACCTGATTACAGTATGCACTCACTCAAGTAAGTAGAGATTCTTCTAGGGAAAGATCAGATCCTCCAAAGTAGTAACAGGGTAAAATATAGAACAGAAATAATGATTCAATTTTTAAAAATGTGAAATGGCTGAAAATGCCACATAAGAACAAGGCAATTCTTTAGTGGCTTTGATAAGAATGTGCATGTATTATCCACCTAGTCTGGCAACATTTAACATAGACATTGTAATCTGTTTAAAGCATAAATCACTGCAATATTGCAGATGGAGCAAAATCCCACACCCAGCTTCTAGGTGAGGCAGTGGAAGTGAATTTAAATGTACTGGAGAAGAAAAGACTGCAGATTTCTCATAATCTTTCTGCTCCCAAAGCCAGATGCAGTATAATAATATCATACCATGTTTATATAAAAGGCAGGATCAGTATCTGAGAACTTTAATACTGCTAGGCAAGAGGTCCCTGGGCAGTGCCCAGGTCACAAGGACAAGAATGAAAGCTCGTTTTTTTTCCTTCCTCTGGGCAATGTTCACAGCCTGGACTTTAAACAATGAACTTTGCTGTAACCTATCCACGTTTCCCTTCACTTCTCTTTGTTGAGATGGTGCTACGGTACAGGAAAGAGAATGAACACCGCCTTCTTTACTTCACAGTAACCATAGCTGAAGGACAAAAAATTATTCACTTGAATATTCAACCACCACAAGTAAATTCTCTTATAAAAATACCCTGAGGCAGAAGACAGGAGCAGTTCAGCGGCCCAGCCCCGACCAGGCCCGGAGCTCCCAGCCGTGCCCGGGGGCCCTGCGGCCCCTCAGCCGCCCGCGCCCCGGCGAGGCCGGGCCCGCCCGAGGTGTCCCGCGGCCATTCGCCGGCACCGCGGCGGGCGGGGAACGCGGGGCGGGCGGGCCGGCGCCGTTCTCCGCCCCCGGGGGAAGGAGGAGGCGGGACGGCCCCACTCGGCGTCCTCGCCATGAAGCAGCCGCCTCGGGCCCGCCGCGGCCCTTTAAAAAGCGGCCGCCGCCGCTGCTGCTCCCCTCCCAGCGGAGCGTCGCGTTGAGCTCGGCGCGCATCCTCCCTGAGCATCCCCTCCGCGCATCCCCGCCGCAGCGCTCCCGCTCGATCCTCGGCGCCGGAGCCGGACCGCGCCTGCCTGCCCGCCCGCGGTAAGTCTCTGTGCTGCGGTGCCGGCGGCGAGTCCCTCCGCTGTCGTCCCGGGGGGCCCTTCCCGCCCCGGAGCGCGGGGCCGGGCGCGGCCGGAGAGCCGCTCCCTTCCCGCTGTGCTCCCGGGGATGGAGCCCGCGGGATCGGCCCGGCCCAGGGGGAGCGCGGTCAGCTCGGCCCGCACCCTTCTTCGGGGAGGAGGCGGGAGCTGCGGCCTCCCTTTCCCGGCCGAGGGGCTCCAGGGGCAGGGCGCGGCTGTGGCCGCAGCCTGGGGCCGCGCCGGTCCTCGCCGAGCGCTGTCTGCAGCGGCGGGCGCTGCTCGTGCCCGGGACTGCCGTGGCATCAGCAATTCCTCGGCCCGAGGGTGGTGTTTGGGGTGTCGGGACTCAAAGCGACCACAGAAACGCTTCCTTCATGGTCTGTGTGTGCTGGCGCTCCGGGAGAGGGGCAGACTCCAAAGCCTTCCCGGGTTGGAGAGAGGAATAGCAGTTCCTTTCCAGAGATCAGCCGTAAGAAAACGTTTCTGTGGGCCGCAGCATAATAAAATCTGAAATCGCAAATGCTCTTTGTTTTCCTTGAATTGTTGGCCGGTATTTTAATTTGTAACTCCTGATTTTCCATTTCCCCCTCCTCTTACTAGAGCAATCATGTTTGAAATTAAGAAGATTTGCTGCATTGGTGCTGGTTATGTTGGTGGGCCAACCTGTAGTGTTATTGCACAAATGTGCCCCAGTATCAAAGTTACTGTTGTGGATGTCAATGAGGCCAGAATCAATGCCTGGAATTCAGACACTCTCCCAATCTACGAGGTAAACACCACTGTTGTCTCTTCTTCCAGACAGTGTTGCCTTTGCTTGCCACCCACTACATGGCATTTCCCCGTAGCCCACTTCTGAAGCTTATCAAGCTTAGCACAGTAGCGATGTCCTTCAAAAAGAGTATTCTGGAACAGCTGCTTGTCACTACTGCTCATTAAACCAGATTTTTGAAATAACTTAATGCAGCTGATGCAGATGTGTATTAATGATTATATGAAGGGCCTAATAAGGAAAATGTAGTTCTATATATATGAAGGGCCTAATAAGGAAAATGTAATTCAATATATAGTGAATTGTGCTAAATCATGCTGACTTTCTTTTGGGATGTGATTTGATCATAACATAGTCCACTTGCTCAGTTGCAGATATTACCCGCTGTGTTGTAGCACAGTATAAATGTGTAATACTGAGCTGTAAGCTTTATTTGCATTCTGAATACTGCCAAAATCCAATCTGTGCTGCCCAGCTTTAACTCTATGGAAGGATGGGGACAGTCATGTTTCTGATTCAGCCGTACCCTAAATCTTCAGTCTGACCTGGGAAGACAAGGCCAAATAAATGTACCACACTGTCACTCCTTCGTTACAGAATTACTTTAATTTGAAAATACATAAAGCATTTTTCTATTTTGCTTCGCTTAGCATTTGTTGTTTTCCATTCTTTTTCATCATAAAAAAATAGGTCTCTTTTTCTTTCCTTCATTCTTTCATGAAGCACAGTTTTTATAGGTTTGAATTCTTTAACTGGAGTGAAAACTTGTCTTCACTCATCTCCCAAAGACAAGGCATCTGACTGGTACTAACAGTTGCTCTTTTGCTATAAGAAGTCTTCTTCCCTCTTAAAACCAAAGCTATACTGTGACTAAGTCAAGATGAATAGACCTCCTTTGTCAAATAAATTCAAAAGAAACTGTGTATAATGTTCAGATTAGCAGGTGAGACAGGAATAAATTTAATGAAAGCAAGTACTTTGTTTTCTCTTAACACTTAGACTGAATGAGCTGAAGTAGAGCTTGCCTTGGCATGTTTTTTGGTTTGTTTTTTTTTAAAAACCCCAAACTTGTAACATCTGTTTCCTGGAATGGTGTCCTTTGCTTACAAAGAATGTACAAAAACTGCCAAGAGTTAGTTCAGACAGTTGTAAAATTGAGACATTGCACAGTGAGGTTTTTGTATTTTTTTTTTGGTTGTTTTTTTTTCTTTACAGTGTCAGAAGTTATCTATTGGGCTGCCTTTCTATTTACATCCCATTGTCAGACCATAGTTGGAATATTCAGTGGGTTGTAACACGTTATTTTGCCTGTTCTGACCTTTGTTTTTCTTCTAAGTGGGTGGTATTTGATATAAAATGAGACAGTAAAAATGTCTTGCGTAAGAAAGCTTCTGCTTTGTTTTCTTCTCTCCATCTAGTGAACCTTTGCCTTTCTGGCATTTACTCAAATATCTAGTGTCACGATAGGTGTCTCACATTGGAGATTTGATTGCCACGTGAAAGTGCATGACTGACTATTCAAACAAAAAGTAGAAGCTTCTTTTATCTGTGACAACTACATCTTGGTTAAATTTTTTTAGACCATTCTAATACAGAGGACTGCTCATTTGTATGTGACCTCCTGCTTCTGTTGTCTGAGTGGAAGTGTTAAGGGAAGGGAAAGTGTTACAGCACAGTATGTGTCTCTGGAAAGAATTTCATCATATTATGGCTGTTGTGATTCTTTCATACTGTGGGAGTGGTTCCATGATAAGTTTAATCTGGCCCGAAGATGGGTGGTTGCTAAAAGGAGTGGTCTTGATTTCCTGTCTGTCTCTGCTGCCTATCTTTCACTGTATCTGGGCTTGCTTACTTGGTGGAAGATTTCTTTGTGGGGTGTTTTTTTGTGCTGAAGCAGTTTTAGATCTGAGATTGGGGAGATCATGGAAAGAGGGAAAAGGAGAGTTGGGACCACCTTTGTTTGCAGGCTTTGTTGTTTGTTTGTAAGACTTCCTCTTGAATCTACTTAATATCACTCTACAGGTATTTCTTTAATTGTAGTAGAATTGAGCATGGGAATAACTGAAAGCTAAAATCCGGCTGTGCAATAAGCAATTCAGTGTGGCTGAAAGTCTCAGGACAGCATTTTGAGCCTTTTGAATAAGGAAGAGCTTAACTTTTTCCACTGTGTAAATCCTCAGAAGCTTTACTTCAGTCAGACTGAAAACATGCTGCATTGATGGGGGGAGAAAAGAAAATCTTTCTGTATCTGAAATTATATGCTGTTTGGGCATAGAGTTTGCTGCTCTTCTAACTGCATTAACCTAAAGTTAATGGCATTAACTGGGGTTTTTTTCTGCTTTTTTTTCCAGCCAGGGTTACAAGAAGTAGTAGAATCCTGTCGAGGCAAAAACCTCTTCTTTTCCACCAGTATTGATGATGCCATTAGAGAAGCTGATCTTGTATTTATTTCTGTAAGTTTAGGGGGAGAAGGTGGTTGTGTTTATCTTTTTTTTTTTTCTTTCTTATCAAATCATTTTGTTGCTTTTCTTCTAGGAAGATGCCTTTGTTTTGTCATGTAGATTCACTTAGCAATGTCATTGTGTCACAGATTTCTCCTTGTCGTTCTGTGTACTGTGGGAAAAGTGTTTAGTAAGCTTTTTATTTGTTTTTCTTCTAGCCAGTAGCACCTTTGACAAATGAAGAGGTTCTAAGTCAAAATGGTAATGCTGATGTTTAACTTGGTTTGGTGTACGAAGTCAGAGCATAATGTAGTGCAGCTCTGTCATTGCAGTGTACTGATGAAATCTATGGGACCTGGATAATAATGATAAAATTCCTAGACAGATATGCAAAATCATAGGCTGGTTATTCAGTTATGAAGTTGAACTATTTCTAGAAGCTTTTAAAAACAGTGTATTAGTGGAAGTGAGGGTGGCTTTAATATTTCAAAGCTATTGACACCACTAGAAAGAGGATTCAGTCAAAGATGAACCTTTTGTGATCTAGAGGTTGTTAGTAATGCAGAATGCAAAAGAACTGATTGCTATTTGTCTTGGTAGGCCACAGTTGAGTTATTTGTTAAAGTCCTTTTTTCTTGAGATCTCCTCTTTGTTAGGGCACTGTAGTATGGAGCTCCCTTTCTGAGAGTATTTTTCTTCATTCATTTGGTCTAAAATGAATGCTACGTGGCTGGATGACTGCCACTAATACAGGCCATATATTGCCACCTGTCTTTGGTTCAAAACAAGCTGTTGTGTTTTACACATTGTTGACATTTCTTCTTTCCATTTGTAATGAAAAGGACCCTCTGTCTTAATCTAAACAACGTGTTTTCCTTCATGTTGCCTTTTCTGTGTATGTCAGTATACTAATTTTCATCAGCCCTACACTTAGGTTTCATTGCAAAGTGAGTTTAAACTATAGTTGCCTCACTGGCCACAAGATTCTTATGTGAGCTTTTGCACTCCTAGCGTGGGACAGGTAACAAAAAGTGGCTGGCCATAATCATGAAGAAATTACTGGTGTTTCCAGAATAAGGATTGTTTCACCAAAGCCTGCAGAGCTGCTATGACTTGCCCTTGTTTAAATCCTATTTGAATAGAGGCCAGTGAGCTTTCCATAGAAAACAAAATGGGTAATTGAGACAGCTAATAGCTCATCTGATATGGTAACCAGAATAATTCTGGGGTAGAAGCATTTTCCTTCTTGTGAGAAGGAAAATGTCCGTCAGTCTTAACAATTTCACCTTGCCTCTTAACACAAGAGATACTGACCTGGAACATTTCTTCCCCTTTCATCTGTAATTAGGTTAACACACCAACAAAGACCTATGGGATGGGAAAAGGCCGAGCAGCTGATCTGAAATACATTGAAGCTTGCGCTAGAAGAATTGTACAGAATTCAAATGGCTATAAAATTGTCACTGAGAAAAGTACAGTTCCAGTACGTGCTGCGGAGAGCATTCGTCGAATATTTGATGCCAATACTAAGCCTAACTTGGATTTGCAGGTAAACATAATCTTTGAGTTGTGTATTTAAAGACTGGCTATTGGTTTTGGCTTTTATTTGTTGTTCTTTTCTTCCTGTGTGTGTAGGTGCTGTCTAACCCAGAGTTCCTTGCTGAAGGAACAGCCATCAAGGACCTGAAGAACCCGGACAGAGTGCTTATTGGTGGAGATGACTCTCCAGAGGGACAGAAAGCTGTCCGTGCTCTGTGTGCTGTTTATGAGCACTGGGTGCCCAAAGAAAAGATCCTTACAACCAATACTTGGTCATCAGAACTTTCTAAACTGGTTAGTGTTACTCACTGCTGTGGTCTGCAATGAGCAAGGGGTGTGAGACAAAGCTCAGAAGCAGAATTTTGTTGACACTGAGTGATGCAGCTAGGAAAGACAGGTGAGGTTGGGGGGGACCCAATGCATGTGTCAAAGGATATTGATCTTTTCCAGTTCTCAGCTGACCTAGTTAATAGATGATACCAACTTTCTGTAAAGTCCTTTTCTCACTTTTATTGCTGTTAGTTATTACTAAGAGCAAACATCCAGTGCTATAGAAACTGATTACCATCATAAAACGGTTCAAACTCTGCAAGTTAAGCATTATCTTGGTTTGCTTAAATCACATTAACTGGCATCTCTGTATTAAACTACTTATGTTACCCTTTTGTATGTCAACAGAGTTGCATAGGTACTGAAGTAATCCTTTCAGTAGCAGCTCCCTTTGGTCTGTGGACATCTTGGTGTCTGGAAAACCGAAGTTCTTTACTATGCTTTTTATTTACAGGCAGCTAATGCTTTTCTTGCCCAAAGAATCAGCAGCATTAACTCAATCAGTGCTCTGTGTGAAGCTACAGGAGCAGATGTTGAAGAAGTAGCAAGAGCTATTGGAACAGACCAAAGAATTGGAAATAAATTTCTCAAAGCCAGTGTTGGTAAATGAAAAATTCCTCCTTTCTTTTTCCCCGTTGGGCTTCTGTTTAATAGTGCAGTAGTAGTGTTTTGAAGTTAATCTGATTCTCTAAAATCTTCTACAGCATTAGAAGTACTCAATGTATGAAAATGCTGCTGTAGAATACTAGTATAAATCCATTTTTTTGGTAAAGTATGTAGAATTGAGGTTGCTGCAGACCCAGCAACCTGAAACTGGAGAGCTCAGAGTGCATGGTTTATCCTGCCTGTGACACTGGAAAGAAAAGCTGCAGCTTTATTTTTCTGAAGCATCACTGATGACAGTGCTCTCCAAGATGTCTTCCTGATTGCAACTGCTGCAATTTCGTTTGGGAGCTGCTGCTAGTGCCCTGAGAGAGAGAATACCTCTAGCTCAGAATGTGTGATGGCAGCTTGTAATTTGTAGGATGAATTCATAGGATGATAAGGTTGGAAAGACCTCAAAGATTGAGTCCAACCTTTGACCAATCACAACCTTGTCAACTAGGCCATAGCACTAAGTGCCACATACAGTTGTTTCTGGATTAGATTTATGAGAGAGTAAGATGTGATAAAGTGGTGATCAGTACATCAAACTTTCAAACTTCAGAACAAGACTAAAGCCTGTCTCTATGATTTTATGCTAGAAACTGTGACTTTAAAATAACCTTATTAAATATAACCTATCCTAGAGTCTGTGCAAGAGTGAAAAATAGATAGCAAATGCATTACCAAAATTCCTACTATGTTGTTACAATTCCTTCTACACTGTGTTGTTTCTGGGACTCTGCTTGCTGAGCAAAGTTCTAGTTTAAGGATCCCTCTAATTGTCTCAGTTTTCCCTTGGTCAGCTATGGTGATCTTTGGTTCTTGGCAATGATTAAATATCCATTTGGGGGTGCAGGAGGAAGGAACCTAATCTTAACACACTTGTTTTGAGAAGTATTAGTCCAGATCTTGAGGTGGGGGGACAACAGGCCCAGGAGCTTGTCTGCCTACTTGTAATAGTAGCCCATAGTTGCTTTTTCTCATACAGGTTCAGGTTTCTGTGTTAAAACTTCCATTGATTTCAGTGGAACATGAAGCATAATTAAGCCTTCTGTAATTGACAAAGTAAGTAGGTCCAGGAGTTGGATTTTAAGATATTAAGTTTTTTCATTTGCTAGCAGTGAAATACGGGGAAAAATTATAATGCTGACGATGCCAGTGATTGCCAAAAGCTACTTGATTCCACAGATTGTCTTGGATCAGTACCTTAGTCACCTGTAAAATAACTGCTTTCTCTTTCAGGGTTTGGAGGTAGCTGTTTTCAGAAGGATGTCTTGAATTTAGTGTACCTCTGTGAGGCACTGAACTTACCTGAGGTAGCTCGCTACTGGCAACAGGTACAAGTTCCTCACCAATTTTTTCAGAGGGTGGTGTTTCTTCAGCACTCAGCTTTCAGGCATTGAGCTTTTAAGTGTTTTCCACACAAACTGTGTTTCAGCTCTAAGGAGCAGATAACTTAGTTCTGGTCATCTTTACATTTTAGGGCACTCAGCCTAATGCTGCCATTTGATAATTACAGGTACTTAGGCTTTTTTGGGGTGAATCAAGTTACCTGGGTCAAATGGATTGGGAAGCTGTCTAGAAGCAGCACTAGGAAATGTGAAGTACAAGCGTGTGTCTCCTGTCTTTCTCTTGCAGTTTGCTGCCCACTTTGAATTCAGAACTTTTGATCTTTTCCTCAGGGTCTACTTCTACAGCTCTGAAAGAACTCAGCAGATCTTGCTATTTTTAAAAAAAACAAGGTTGCTGTTGTTCCGTGGTTTAATGTTAGGAATGGGAAGATATGGATGCTCTCAGGCCTGGCTCTAGTGCAGCAATAATACCCAGTCTGTACTAGCAAGCATTTCCCTATTAACCAGTGAAAGCACCTCACCTTTCTTCCTAGTCCTGAATGAGAAGCTTTGAGGTGTGTGGTATGGTCAAAAAACCCCTTTGGTTTTTTGCTGATTTGTCTGTGGTGGTGAAGTATAAGGCTGCCCAGCAGATGCCCCCAGAATACCAAGTACTTGATTCGCCTACCTTATTAACAGCTTTGCTTTTTTTGATCTTCATTTTGGCTAGCCTTTTTTCCCTTCACTCTTCTCTATCCCAGTCTGCTGCCAAAGAAACAACCTGCCAATAATTACTAGTACATCATTGGTCAGTTGTGCCACATCTGTACTGAAGTCTGGTGTTATATTGTTATCTAGGTCATCATGGACATATGGTGCTGTTGAAGGGGTTATTTAGGCTTTGTTGGCTTTGCAAGGTTCTCCTCCCCAGGAGATCCCTAATACTTCCTTCCAAATGTCTGAAGTTTGGCTGGATCTCACTCATAATTCCCCCATAACTGCCTGTAAAACTGTGCCATCTCCAAGTACTATCTGTGGCTTTTGTCAGCTTCTTCCGTTACCTGTGATGTCCAGTGGCTCTCAATGCCCTGTTCAGAGTTTAACCTCCAGCCACGGGCTAGTCAGCAGCCTAGTTACTTGCTTGCAACTATAACTCTTATATTAATTGCTTGGGACACGGAAGGCATGGGTTTTATGTTGTTTGCCTCTTCAGAGGTTTGGACTGAAATCTTCCTTAAAAATATATTTCATTAGGATAGCCTAGTCTATGGTGGAGAGGCCTGCATCCCATCGGTGAAGAGAGACTAATATACTGAATGAGCTTTGTGCAAGCATCCAGAAGAGATTTGGTTCAGTGTAGGACGTGGATGCATCAGCACAGCAGGGAAGAGGAGGAGCACTAGGTTCTGATATTTGCTTTATGAGCTACTGCTTTTACTCACTATAAGATGAGAGCAGACAATGGACAGTCCCTGGAGCAGCATGAGCTGCAGGAACCAACCATGTTACCTCACTGATAAGCTGATGGGTAGGGAATAATTAATACTGTCTTGAAAGAAACAAGTTGGTTTGGCTCTGTCCTGTGAGATCATAAGGACCCTTCTCAAAATGCAGGCTACTTGGTATCTTGGCAACCCAAAGGCATAGGAACACTTAGTTTGTTCTATCTGGAGGTTTATTTAACAAAAGCCTAAAAGTTTGCATTGCTGCTGTAAACAAGACAGTTAAAGTGCTTTTGATGCTTTTATGCTTTCTTTCAAGAGCAGTGTTCTTTGCAGTGTTTCTGTATGGCTTATTAAGCTGTGGACAGATCAGATAGTAAGAACAGCTGCCTGCAGAGTTAGGGTAAGGTAAAATGCCATGCTCGTACTACAGCCCTGTAGCTGCACCTTCTGCTTCCTCAGAGCCCTGTTGTCATCTCACAGGGGTCTGTCTGCCCCAGCCCACACTGCTCAAGTCATGTAATGTGCACTCCTGTGCACCCTTAAAAACAACTGTATGTGCCCCTTCTTTGTGGCCTGAGCACTGCACTCTTGGCAGTGGGAGAGCTCAGACCAGAGGCACATTCTGGAGGATATGCTGATCAGAGCAGTCCCAGAATCCTAACTTTTGTTCTATCTGGCCTTTGGAGAGAGGAGGGCCCTCTAATACCAAAACCTTCATTCCCTGAACATTTACCTACAGAAGGAAATACATTCCTCTTGCTTTGCCAACTGTACATTCATTGCCTGTCACTGCCCTGTTGAGTTGCATAAATCTCACTGCTTTTATTTCTTTTCCTCAAATAAATGTGGTTCACCAATATCCTTCCACTGAATAGTTTATACCTTATGTCTCAAAGGCTGCTCCTGTTAATTCTTGATTTGGGCTAAAAGTTTCAAAGCCTGGAGGGTTGTGTAGCTCTTTCCAATCCACTTTAAACACTGAAAAGGTGGGGGAACGTACCTTTACTATTTTACCAGTGGTCCAGTGTCCTCTGTGTGTGATGACTGGAGATCCAAGTGTGAAGCAGGCTGGAGGAAAGAACAGGAGCAATGGGTGATCAAACCCACTTTCATGTAATAACAAAATAACAAAAGTGAGCCATTTAAGTGTGGTTGAATTACACAAGTTTCCTGTATTGGCATCTGTTAGTGTGGATTAAAAAGGCTAATTTTTGCAGTTGTTACATGTGGCATGTAAAAAAGTGTAGGTCTGGCAATGGGATGTCCATGTGACATCAAGTACCCTAGTTCTGAAATAGGCAGAGACATGGAAAGCAGTAAGTTTTAATTTTCTTTTAAAAAGGCAATCTGGAAAAAATCCTAGTCTTTAAACTAGATAATGCATGTTAAGATGTGTGTATGTGTATCAGAATTCACTCATTAAATAGGATTTATCTCAGCATTTGGTAAATTAACTAAATTTATCTTTGGATTGCTTATGATACTGAGTATCATAATTCAAATAATCTCTCTTTTAAACCTCTATTAAATTTATGTATGGGTAGTTTGGCTTGATGGTTAATAGAATCTGTTTATAGTTTAAAATGGCTCCCTTCTGTACCATCACGGCTTGTATCATTTCAGGTAATAGACATGAATGATTATCAGAGAAGAAGATTTGCTTCCCGCATTATTGACAGCTTGTTCAATACTGTCACTGACAAGAAGATTGCTATTTTAGGGTTTGCTTTCAAAAAGGATACTGGGGACACAAGGTAAGCAAGCAAGCTCAGTTCACCAGCAGGGATTCCCTACAGTCGTCACCAGCTATGCAGCTAATGCCCCCCACTGAATTGTATTAAGAGGTGGGATATGGGACCCTTTGTTTCTTTTGACTGAATTGGTGGGTAACAAAGATTAGTCTTTCTTAAATGGGTGAGAAAAGTTTCTTGACCCCTACGACAGACCTGAATCATGCAGAAGTTGCAGATCATTCTAGTCCTTATTAACTTACACAATCAAAGATAGATTTTAACAGACTCCTTCCATTCTCCACAGAAGAGAATGCAAACACTTCTGCAGCTGGTTCTAAATTGCTTTGTGAAATCAAAGTTTCAGCTTGGTTTCCTGAAGTGGTTAATTCTATTTTCCTGTAAAGGTCAAACTTGATACAACTCTTCAGCTGCAGTTTGTGGGGAAAGCTTATAAACTCTAGGCCTTTGTAATTTTGGTCTGTAGGAGTCCTCGGACTTATTGTCTCTCTTAATTCAGCAAAAGAGATACAGACTTCTTCATATTATTCTTCTGGGTGTCCCTCAAGATAACAGATTTCCTGCTGGCGTGGTTGCCACTAAGATATTTAATGTAAAATTGATATAAAAGCTCTGGTATTGCATATCATGATACTTGAAAACTTTCATTACTTGGAACATGCCACCTGGTTCCTTAACTGATTGATTCTCTTCCCTAGAGAGTCATCCAGTATCTACATTAGCAAGTATTTAATGGATGAAGGAGCAAAGCTCCATATCTATGACCCTAAAGTACCTAAGGAGCAAATCATCTTAGATCTCTCACATCTGGGTGTCTCAGAAGATAACCAAGGTAAGAATGCTCATGTAAGGTTTATTTCCTCTTTGCATCCTATTCTCAGTATACACAGGTCTGTATAAATATTATAAATTCATTTTCGGCATGACATCGTTGTGCTGTTGGTTGCACATAGTAGAAAATTGTTATAGCTCAGAGGATTACTCTCACTCTTCTTCCTTTCCCCATAGCTTTTGTAGATAAATGCTAATTCTCAACTATTGTATATTTTTCTTTCAATAAATACTCATTTGAATAGATGCCTAGAATTTTATATTTTCGCATAATTAAAAGGAAGAGAAAGAAGACTGTCCAGAAGGAGAGACTAGTTGTTCTGATAGTTTCTTTGTGTCCAAAGTACTATCTTGTATTAGTTCTTTCTTACATAACTAAAATTAAGAAGTAATTCCAGAATGCAGTATTGAGCATTCTCCCACCCCTCATATCACTTCCAAATTACTTTGTTCCCTTACATTCAAGAACACTTTAGAGTAATCACCTATGATTATAGAGGTAGGGGGTATGTGGAACTTCTGTTTTCTTACTGGGGAGAGGGGGAATGGAGTTGATGAATGGGGAGAATAGATGAGGCTTCTAGAGGTGAAGAGAATGGAGCAAACTGAGCTGTGATGAAGAATGAAGAGTGTAGACTATTTGACATGCCCTTGAATTAGAGGGAAAGGGAAGGCTTTCCTCTAGGCAGCTGCTCAGGCAGCCCCTGGGGAGCCATGTGTCTCTTCCCCAGTGTGAACTGAGTGTTAAATAGAAACTGTGATGTGCTGCTGTTCTACAGACAATGACCTTCGTGAGAGTTGGCATTTGAGCACTCCATAGTACCCTCTAATTCTAGAGATGTCCTTGAGTGTATACATTAGATTTGAATGCTTGACTTGAAACATTTACGTGCTGTGACTACTCAGATGCCAGGTACGAGCTGTTTTCATCGAAATGAGTAAAATCTAAATGAGTAAAATCAAAGTGGTATCTTGGTAGAAAATATCTCTAGGTGAGTGACTTGAAACCACTTGTTTGTGTAGGGCAAGGAAGGAGACTCATTTGCCAGAAACGTGTCAGATTGGTGGTAAAGGCATGTGCAGAATAAAATTATTTTCCTTTTGTTACAGTGTCTCGGTTGGTCACTATCAGTAAAGATCCCTATGAAGCCTGTGATGGAGCTCATGCCCTTGTGATTTGCACTGAATGGGACATGTTTAAGGTAAATGTTGTCTTAAACTAAAGAAAAAAAGAGGGAGTGTTATGCTACTTATTTATTCTATCTGCTTTAATTACTCTGTACAGGAGCTGGATTATGAACGTATTCATAAGAAAATGCTAAAGCCTGCATTTATCTTTGATGGTAGGAGAGTTCTAGATGATCTTCACAATGAGCTACAAGTCATTGGCTTCCAGGTAATCATCTGGGTGATGCTTTTTATGTTTCTTTCCTTCTTCTCTCTTCCCTCTTGCTCTCCCTCTTCAGTGACTGAGTAGCAAGGGAAAAAAAAAAGACCTCTGCAGGTGAGGATTTAAATGTACACCTGTCTGTTCTTAAGTGTTCACTAGTGCTGTCTTCCTCTACTATCTTAATACTTTCACAGACTGATGCTCTTTTAAAGTTGAGGCTACATCAGACTATGCCATCAACGTTCTGCAGTATAAGCCTGCCTTAGAATTTAGGTAGGAAGAGACTTCTGAGATCATAGAGTGCAACCATAAATACAACATCTGAATGCTGTTCTGCCCTTCTTTGCAGCACAGCATATATATAAATAATGGACAGTTAGGAGGTAAACATGAAAAACTGCTAAATCTCATGCCTGAATTAATTCTAGGCATGATATTTGACTCCAAAACCAGCTCCTTCACTGTTTCTTCCAGACCTGCAGTCTTTGCTGCTACCACACAGCAGAAGGGCTGAGTTTGAATGTTATAACCTATGCCATAGCCCCTACTTGGAATCTTATTTTAATACCACAAAAAAAAAAAAAAAAAGACGCTTTTGAAATTGACAGTAACAGGATAGCAAAACACACTTCCTGCAGAAGTAAATGTAAGCTGTAAGTACCATTTTTGCTCCTCACAAAAGACATAAGCAGGTTTACTGGAGACATGAGACTTAAACACTGGACACTGGACAAGATGTCATGTGGGTAACAAATGTTTATCAGCTGTGAGATCTTCACTTGGACAAACTATTAACGGAAGTTTTGGACTCTTCTCCCTGAAGTTTGTGTAACAAAGCTGGCTGATCCTGGAGGTGAAAGCAGTGAATGCAAAAATGTATCTGAAGATAGTCAGTGAAACACCCAAGTGTTACATGGGAGGCTGGAGGAGATGACTAATTAGTCCTTTTAGTCCTTTGTGTTTGATTAAGATTAGCCAGAAGATCCAAACAATGGTGTTTGTTTACACCAGAGAGAGGGCCCAGAAGCAAATGCTTCACTTTTTAGCTAAGTGCTTTGCCAAGCTAATAGCTAATTCTATATCAAATTCTAATCTGTGTGATATTTCTCCTAGGAATTTCTCTTCTGAAGTCTTCTGTGGCTTAAAGACTTTCTAGATCAGAGACTGTACTTTTGTGTTTCTTGTATGAAATTCGTGTTGAATTTTTAACCAGTTTGTGAGTTTGCTGACCAGAATGCAGTTGGTCATCCAGGTTTATTATCCAGATTTTTCATCCAGAATATCATTGCAAAGGCATTTAACAATTGACCTATAGTCTCTGCATAAAATAATAAAAAGGATTTTGTCTTAAACGGACAATCCCAAAATTTAAGTTTTTAGGGCTCTAGTCTTGTAACTTCCCTTGTTAAAAGTTGTTTCACTAGACAGCCTTATAGCTACATTAGATGCTAAAAGCAATTCCATTGTATACAATCGAAATCTATGAATTTGAGTAGTTCTAATATTTTTTTTCTCAAACTGGAGTTTAAATAACTTTGAACACACCTACCATTTCAATTATAACCTGTTTCCACAGTAGAAGCTTAATTCAGGACATACAAATGTGAAGCTCTGATTTTAGGCAAAGTAATTTCTGATTTGAGAAAAAAAATCTGCTCAGGTCTCAAGCAGGGAAAGTAGAGTAAGCCTTGACTGAAGGGCTTGAAGCACTTTCAGCATAGATGGAATTTGACTAATACCAAAGTCACCAAATCCTGGAACAATCTGACAGAAGCATCTCAGCCAGATACAATAAGAACAAAATCTACAAGCCAGATCAGATGGATGTTTCAGTTATTTTTCGTTCCCTGTACTTCTGAGTACTGTACTTACTCTCATAATGGCTGTAGGATTTCTCTCTTGATATTTTTTCCCTGTTTAAGCTACAGTTATGTACACTGTTTGTGAGTCAGCTTGTATAGATTCATTCAACTAGGCAGTTGAAGCTGTTAAAGGGCAACTACAGTACATACAGCTCTCTTGACTGTTTAAACAACTCTCTTCAGTGTTAGCTCAGATATCTGCCTAGAATATATTCATCAAAATTTTATTAAAATAGAATAGTTGAAGTATTTTGTTTTTCGGAGCTTTGCTTTTGACCTGCATTACTTAAGAGGAAAGCTACAGTTCTGCTTACTTATTGAATGCCTGAACTGTCCTACTAGTTAGTGTTTTGTGTTCTACAAGCTCTGTCCTTAGTGATTTACATTAGTCTGAACTAGAAATTAGGGGAATTTGCCTTGCTCTTTGAATTTTGCCATACCTGGCTTGTGTGTGTTGCCTTTGTCACATGCTTTCACTTGTAGTGTTGGCTGCCTTTACCCTTTCAGAGTTGTGTTGCTTCAAAAACAGCCTACTGCATTACAGAGGGAAAAACTTTTTCTATGTTAATTTAGTATAAATTTTTAGGAAAAGGAGTCTGAACCCACATGTTAAGAATATCCAGAAACATTTTCTGGTATTTGTATTGGTAGTTCTATGGAAGGTGAGGCAGATGGATGTTCAGATTGTCAAGATGCAGCTTAAGTAGGCAAAGCAGCCACCTGTGAAAGGCTGGCTGGTTGGTTGTTTTGTTTTTTCAACAAACTCTTCGCAATTCCAGTCACAGAAACTGTCCTTGGGCACACTGTTCTTTGTGGCTTGTGCTACTCTAATGTTCATAAAATGTGTTCTTTATAGATTCCTCATAGGTTGACATGATTGTTAGCTTGCCACACTCACTTGTGAAATGTGTTTTCTCTTTCAGATTGAAACAATTGGGAAGAAGGTGTCAGCCAAAAGAATTCCTTTTGCTTCTTCATGTGAAATTCCTAAATTCAGTCTGCAGGATCCACCTGTCAAAAAGCCTAGGGTATAATGTTTAATAGATACTGAAGGAATTCTGTGGATCTTCTTAGTGATAATACTGTAAGCCTATGCTTTTTTTAAGGAAATATATTTTTCATAAACTAAACCAGTTTTACACTAGAAATGGTACCTGGTACATGTGAATTCAGTCTATTTTCAAATCTCTATTTTTATAGCAATTTTTTTTTGGTTACTGAAGATGGTACAAACCTGTTTTTAATAATGAATCATCTTTTAAGTGCAAAAGTTACCTTCAAACTGCAGATTTCTGCTTCCAGAAGTGTTGCTAAACGGCACTTTAAATATTTCAAGTGATATGAAAGCAAAAGAAATAGAATATCTTTCTACCTTAGTCCAGTTATAGACTGTAATCAGTCTATATAAACTGTCATCTATAGACTGGAACTTTGGTCTCAGCAATTTTTAATTTTCTTTTGGGGTGATTCTTTGCCCGGTTAAATGCCTGCTCTACCTGGCATTCAAGTCAAAAGATCATTTCTAAGTAAATTGGTAGGCTTTAGGTCCAGCCCTAAGGTAGAGCTGACTTCAACAATAACGCCCCAGTTGTGGTTGGGATCCATTGGCGCTGATACAATCTGAACTTCCTCTCTTGGGAGACCAGATAGTTCTGCAGGCATCGATCGTGTAATTAGTGCCAGTGGACAGCAGCTACAAACTGATCCACTGGCAGGTTTGCAGTTTTCATTTTTTGGTTGTCTTGCCTACATTCCATGTGCAGCCACACATTTTTGATTTAATCAGATTCCTGGGGCAAGTATTCCCTAAGTTACAGCAATACAACCTGTCTTCAGCAGAGGAGCATTCTGCTTGTTTGAACACTGGATTTAAGCAGAATTACCTTAATTTGGTATCAGCCCAAGTAGAAAACAAATATTGGCTTCAGTGTTACCTGGTAGTTATCTTTTTCCTTCCTTACATACATCTGAAAGCAGCTTTTTTAATGAATCTGCAAAAACATAATCTCTGCTGTGAAGAAATTATTAAAAATTAATTCAGGCCCATAAATTCAGCCCCAAAAATCAGCTTGCTACCTCATTTGACTAGCAGGAATGAATACTTCCAATGTTCTCTTGATATTTTTGCCTTTATTGTTACTTTGTTTCTACTTGTTTTTTATTATTCTCAATTGGCCAGTGCTATTAAAATCCTTGAGATTACAGTGTTGTCAGTATTTGGCTTGTTGCATGGGGTTGTGAAATGGAGGGGAGGATAGAGAAGGATGACCATAAACAGGTTTCAGACTTGAAGGTGTAGACATATTAGTTGAATAACAGTGTTGGGATAGTAGAAAATTATCCTGCAACTGGTCACGTAATAACTTCAGAATTATTCAACTTGTGTGCCTTCAAGCATGGTGTATCAATAGTTAAACAGGAGGTAAGATCAGTGTCTTGGTAATGAGTGCTATTACTGTAACTGTGTACCCACGGAAATGTAGGGACAGTTTAAGCTTTAGGACAGATCCTTGAAGATTTAAGGAACTTGGATAATAATTTGGATAGACAATACAAGACACTGTTACACTGAAATAGCTGTATCCTTGAACCAGATGCTTTCAGATTCTGCGTGTTAATGGCTTCCACATAGGGACTTACTCTGTAACGATCTGGCACTTCGGGCAAATATGCCTAAGGCTTTTTGTCCTACTGTAAGATTTTTCTCAGAGAAGTGCATCAAAAGCCAAGCAAAGTGAGTGGGAATTATGGGGGCTTAAAATCAAACTGTCATCTTTCATCATGCCATTTCCTCCTCCCTATTGACTAGTGCTGCTTTCATGTGACAACCCTGAGATGCAGTCAGGGTTGCAACACAACCTTTGTTAAGCGGTTGATCACCCTGTCTTTGCAAGGTGATCACCCTGTCTTTGCAGGTGCGTGTCCTCTTAGCTACCTCTGGCCCTGTAGTACCTGAGAGGGCAGGCTGGTCACTGCTCCTTTGGGATTAAGAAGAGGGTGCTGACAAGTTGTACTCAAAGGATCTCTTGTCCTTGACTGTTCAGGT
This sequence comes from Corvus kubaryi, assembly GCF_017639235.1. Lineage (NCBI taxonomy): Eukaryota > Metazoa > Chordata > Aves > Passeriformes > Corvidae > Corvus > Corvus kubaryi. Next base: position 8,976,761 of record NW_024582073.1, read on the forward strand.
TAGCACAGCACTGCTTCAGGCTGTTTTAATCAGGAGGGTGAGTAGAGGTGTCAGAAAATCAGGATGCCTTTCTGAAACTTGCACACACCTGTAATAGTAGTGCCTCTATATGGGACCTGTCTTCACCAGTTTGAAGCCGATGATGAACTGTTACTCATGTGTGAAGTATTGCTCCTTTTAGGAATGTGCAAGTGTTCATGAGATGCCAGTGGCTTTTCACAAGCCATCCCAAAGAGATGGAGAAGCTAAGTGCTGTACCCCTGTTGCTACCCTGTTTCTCCTGCAGACTTAATCAAAGCCTGAATAGTGTCTTGGGGCTTAGTCATAAAGATATTAGAGAATGGCCGAGTTCATTACAGTGGGATCATTCTAACTTCCCTCTCTTAGCAAAGGGGGAGCAGCAGATCCTGAGGAGCAACAAGAGGTAAAACTAGTACGGGCATTTTCCTTGCTTTCTTCAAGTCAACTTACTTTCTTGGTGGCTGCATTCTTTTAGTGGGAGAACTGGGATTGGGGGATGAATCCAGTGGGACATTCCTTCAGGATACAGCAATACATACCTTGCATATATGCCAGAGAACCTTACCACAGGCCAAAAGGAAGAGCTTCAAAAGCTTGTGCAGCACCATGAATCATAAGCCGTTGTCTTCAGAGTACATGTGTCTGGGAAATAAGAACGGGAGATGACCTGTGTTCTGTTTTGAAGGCTTGAGTAGTGCACATAAGAGATGGGGTTTAGTGCTATTGAGTCTTCGTGTATGGATGTTACAGCAGGTAATTCTGGATGAGAACTGTGTAATGTAACCAGTGGACTCTTGTGCTCTGAAATTCCTTTTACAGGGCTCTTAAAATGCAATCCCATGGTAACACTGTGTTACACTGCAAAAATGTGAATACAACAGCTGAAGCAAAGCCAGATTTAATACAAGTCAAGAAAGAGTTTGAAACAGAATGCATAAATTGGGTGTTACCCAAGATGTACACAGACAAATTCTAAGTGCCAGGCAAGATGTGCTGGTTTTCTTCTGAGTATGTGTGGTCACATTTTTGTGCAGCAAAAACTTGTCTGCTTCCAGGAATACAACAGCCAAGAATATTCCAAGTGAATAGAACACATATATTTGACCAAGACTAGTTACTATAGGGGTGAGGAGGAGCAGTTGGAGTGAGATTTTGTACTGGCCAAAAAGCTTACACTTCTCATTTGAGGTTCTTCTAGTGCTATAATCTTGTTCAACAGCTAAACTTGGAAGTTAATTGTAAAACAATGCAGGAAGGCATAATGGAGATCTGATTTAGGAATGGTGGAGTCAAGCTAAAATTTCTGGTCCAAGTTGAACATCTGCAATAAGTTACCATGTTGTAGTAAGGAAGCATAAATGCTTGACACTTACTTTTTAAATGAAGGGGACACCAATATTAATTATTCATCAAGTAGGGAAAAAATATAAAACTGTTTTTAAATTGACAAAGCCAGAGTGTTCAGTTCACCTAAGGACTTGAAGTTACTGGAATATGCAATTCTCTATGAATAACATTTGATTATGTTTCAGTGTAGTAGATTGATGTGATGATGCTTAAAAAGACTATTCATTCTTTTAAAGTATCTATTTCAACTTTAAATCTTATTCCCAAAACTCAGTTAGTTGTTTTCCTGGTTGCAAGGATGATTAATGTTTCTTAAAATATTTTATAGCTGCTTTGTGAAACAAACTGACAGAATGATGTGATTGACATACAAAATGAAAATGTCACCAAACATGAAACTTCACCAAACCCGAGTCATGAAACCTGTGCTGAATTACAACAAGGATGTTTGTGAGAGTTTGGTGCCTTAACACAGCTATGGATGTAGGTTACGGGCGGGTTCTGTCGGGACCGGGCGGACGTAGACGGATGGAGATCTCTATAGGCAGGTCTTGGGACACAGTCGGTTTATTGTAAAGGGCGTGGGTATTGGGGCACTGCTCAGAGCTGCTAGACTCAGCTCTGAGCAGGCCCAAGAGAGTAAGCAGGTGAGAGAGAGAGAGAGGGTGTAAGAGCAAGAGTGGAAGTAAGTAGAAGTGGAAGAGAGGAATAGAGAAGAGAGAATCAGAATCAGAAGTGAGAATGTCTGAAGTCCTGGTTACAATACAATAAATCATCTTCTGTACTGAATATTCTAATTGTCACTAACCAATCTAATACAAGATACAAATCCTATAGCATTTACATACAGCCTATAAGAGTCCTTATATTACCATAGAGTGTTACATCTTAACTTCTAAAAACTACTCTTTGGACCCCTTCTGCTGAGCTAGTAGGGTCTGCTCTGACCCTTGGACCTGTTTGCAAGCAGAGGGTATTGTTTCATCAAGAGGGGATTACTTCAGTGGCCATACCATTGTTTTCTAGTTGTTCAGTAACTAAGACCTGGTATTTCAAAAGTGGCTTTCATTTCGATGTTGCCTGTAGTTTTCATATTCCCAAAATCTTTTGTCAGGCAATCATATTTCCAAGGTTTTCCTGTTCCATCTTCCCCAACAATGGAAAAACTGAATGGGCAATAGGGGAAGTAAGATGGCTGTAAACGCAGGAATTTGTAACTAGGAAAAGAACTTTAGGGCTTGTCTTCAAACACTGTTAAAAAAAAAAAAAAACAAACAGGCACAGACCCTCTCCAGTCTATGAAGTCAAAGTGTGACTTTGACTAGAATCCACAGCAAAACATGCAGCTAGAAAATCTTGTGTAGCTTCTGACACTTGGTACCAGACAGTTGGCAGACAGCTGTGTAAGAGCATGAGATCATCTTCTGAACCACCCAGCAGCGACTCATAAGATAATTCTAAAATGAAGTAATATTGGACTGTGCTTCAAGAAGCATTATTTCTCTCACTGTAAAGAAGTCACTGTGCAATGTTCTGTTGTTCCAGTTTGATAATGGCTTTATGGCTCAGAATTCCTTTTTTCTGTATTTTGGTGTTGATATGCTGAAAGAGCAGTAACTTGGCAGAAGCTACAGTCATATTCTGTTACATCTGCCCTGTAGGCAAGTCAGAACTGTTCGTTACAGTAGGACCCCTAATAAGGGCTGGCAGCTGTTAAATGTGTGGGTATCCTGGGGTTGATGTTGCAACCCTCTCCATCTGCTGCAGTGGAGGGAATGTTGAGTTTTCTTGCAATGGTTGATAACCTTTCCCTGCTCTAGTACTCAAGTGTACTTCAGCTGAAGCAGGGCATTTTTGGCTCAAAATATACTTGGGCTTTCTATGACTAGCAATCAGACCTTTTAATTTAATTTTTAAATTTATTAATATTAAAAAAAAGAAACCAGCCTTGTCTCTCTGCCCTTAAAAAATAGTTATTCTTTTGTTTATCCCTTCTTCCCCTTTGTTCCTCATGGCTCACGTTTCTCATCCCCTTACACTGGTGAATTAGTACATTCCTTCTTGGTAAAGTTTTGTCCTCATAATGCTTTAATATTGCTGTACTTCATTTTGTGAAGTGTCAACTGTGCATCACCGGCCTTGGTTGTATAATCTTATGTTCATACAAGTTTCTCCTATATATTATCTTGCTAGGTAGCTGTCTTCCTTCTGGCATCTTGCTGAGTTGGTGGGGTGTGCAGGGTCCACTCTCCTTCTACAGACTGCAGTTTAGAAAAGTAGTAGGGCCAGTCAGAGAATTAACTGCATGATGAGAGTTTAGGACCAGATAGCAAAGTCCTGGAATCTTTCCCAAATAACTTCACAAAGATACAGGTGAAGCTAGTTCAGAGATGGTATCTAATGTCCACAGCTGAGCATTAGGGAGAGACAGTCATCAGTATTATTGCTGTACAGAGAGGCAAGTAGAGCTGTTAATGTACCATGCGCCATGTTTTTATTTCTGCTTGAGCTTAGTGTGATATGCAGTGGATTTCATGTTTCACCCACAATGTAGTTCACTTCTCTGCATTCAGATTTACCAGCCAGACCAAGCCTCAAGGGGCAGGCAACCAAACCCACCACACACAACCACTGAGGTTTTAACTTTCCTTTAATGACAAGACAATAGCCATGCAATAGGAGCACAGTACAGAATAGCAGCAGTTCTGCATACTCAATACTAAAGAAGCATCTGTGCAGCTTAGTGGGGTTTGTTACAGTCATGTACATAAGTTAGGGACAGCTCCATTTATGCTCTTACACCAACTCTGATTTTCCAAATGGTTTAAATTAATGGTATCTACACAAGGTTAATTGTCTTGCCAGAAAGGACGTTTTGTTTTCTTTAGCTTGATACCTTGTATATACCAAGGTTCACACCTGGAGACATGCAAGCTCTGGAAAAGCTTTAGCTATCAGAATGGTACAGCTCATTTTCTCAAGATGCAGGTAAGAGATAGCATGTTTTGAAGGAGTATCACTACACTTTCTCTGGTGCGGTTCAAGATAGCCCTAATCTGGTGCATTATCATGTACAGTGTCTTTCTTTAGAACTCCTATAGTTCCCAGAGCCCCTGCAAGCTTCTGTTACATAGTAGTAAGATACACCAAAGTATCAGTACCTTTCAAATTACTATCAGCACCTTCACAGGTAACAACTGCATCAATGCTGCTTGTTGTTGCAGATCTATAAATCTGTCTAATCTTTGTTCCCAGCTTACATTTATTTCTTCCACCTCAGTTCCACTACTCTTTCAAAATCGGTTCTATCTTCTGTCTTTTTGCTGAACACTAGAAGTACGCTATTGTTGTAGCCTTGCCAGGAGAAATGAGGTAAAATAATGTGTTTTGATAAGAAAAAAGTGTTCTGGAAAGATAGTAAGTTTATTCATATAGCCACCATCTGTTCTGCATTTCTGGAACTGAGTATAATTATGCACTGAAAAAAGGATCTTTAAAACTGGCTGCTTTAAATAGGTTCACTCTCATTTTCAGATGGCTTTTGTCTTTCTTTTTTCTACTAAGTTCTTCAAGAAGAATTCACCTAATTAAAAGGAAAAAAATAAACACCAAAATGATTTGTAGGTATTTCAATACAAGAAGGCAAAATAACACATTCTTGTTTAACATGAGTGTTCAATTCTACAATATAAGTGGTTTTGCCACTTATTTTATAGGAATTCAATTCTATATAACAGCACTTCCAATACACACAGTAGGGATCTAAAAAAACTCTCAAAACTATAACCCAACAAAAACCCCTCCACTCCCAAAATCCTGATTTTCCTCCTGTCCAGTTTTGTGAAATAGCTCTGTTGCTTTGTGCATTCCAACAGGCAGAAGTGAATTGATTTAATTAAAATTTAATTCCTGTTTCATAAAGTATCAGCAAGTTATAGTGAAACCTGCTATAAATCGTGTTTGAGCTTGCATTAAACGACTGAGCAGCAAAGTACCCCAAATGAGTCTTCTCTGCTCTTTCCTTAGGACAAAGCAGGATGTTGTACCTACGCAACAGTTCCATTAATATCAGCTGCTACTTAATACCCAGTGCTCTGTCAGAAAAAGCACTGCCATAATTGTCTCTAATTATTTTTAAAGCATTATAAATAAATACTGCCTAAAGCAACAAAATTGCATCACAAACAACCAAGGACCTCGTTGAACCCAGAAGTATCCAAGAGGCAGAATGTGAAGGAAAACTTGCAAATTCGGTACCCTTTATCCTGCCTCACATATTAAGATAGTACAGAATAGGTTTGACAAAAAGATTAGGTTAAGCAGCAATGCAATTGTACAAATACTAATTACTGTCACACTGATACATTTGGATGACCTATAAGAGATAATGTAAATAAATTTTTAAAAAGGGCTGACTATATAAGGTGTTCTTGAACTAAGGTGAGCTTTGTTGGACATTACTTCACTGCTTTAGTTTTGTATAATAAAATGTTACATGCTAAATAATCCAATGCTTCAGTAATTTACCTGCTTTATAGGAAGAACGCACTAAAGGCCCGCTAGCAGTGTAATGGAATCCAAGATCATTTCCTACTTTTTCCCAGTACTTAAACTTCTCGGGAGTTATGTACTCTTCAACCTGGGGGAAAAAAATTAATTTTGCTCAGGTATTAATACAAAGGAAATGGCTATAGCTAGCATGCAGTGAAATGAAACACAGTTATATTGCAAGTTCAAAATTTTTCACTCCAAAGCTTTCATCAGTGAAGTCACGAACTGCATTTTTGCTCTGCTTTCTACCAAACAAATGTGTTTTATTTGCTTTTCATACTTAGCTGAAAAGTTCAGAATTTAACTTCTAGTTGTTGCTTTATCATTTTCTTTACTCTTTTTTTGAATGGTCTTTTTGATCAAGCCTTTTTTTCTGTTCAAGTTAGTAAAAAACCACAGTAGTCCTACAAATCTCTTCACTAACAGTTGTTTCAGTGAAACACAGGAACAGAACAGAGAGCAAAGTTCTGGACAGATCCCAGCAGAAAATGGTAAATTTCCCAGCTGAAGTGGCACCATTAAGGGAGAGCCTATAGGACAGTGAAGGGGTGATGGCTTGAGCAATTATGTTTGAGACATACACTGAAGCTCTTGTTTTCCAGAATCATGCCTCAGCTCCAGCTGTCTCCCTGCTAACAGTAGAGACTAGCACTGGAAAGTCTGCAGAAGATGGAAGGGGTAAGATGGCTGAGGTCATTTTTAGTGAAGAGTCCACAACAGATAATCATTGTCAGGCTAAACAAGGAAGGAAATTTTTCCCAACATCTGCAGTTAGAGTAAGGATGACTGTGCAAGGTACAGACCATAACTCCGCCTGTAAATTAAAGGCACTTTTACCTTTAGGTGACGTTTTGTTGGTTGCATATACTGTCCTAGGGTCAAACAATCTACATCTGCTTCCCGCAATACTGTAAAAACAAAATTCCTTGTTAGTGGCAGAAGGAGCACAAGGGATTGTCAGCAACTAGAAAACATCCTCATTCCAAGTCTGACCAAGGGTCACTCAAGGGGCTACGTCCTGCTGGCAGTTGCAGCCTCCACACACAGTCACCACACACCTCACACCTCATGAGCACACGCTGCTGCTGGACCTGAGCTATCGAGCTTAAAGCTACAGAGAATCCCTGGTGCTGCACTCACTGCAGTGATGTCTCACTGCAGAGATGACATCCTCTTGTCTCTTGCTGCTTTCCACAATGTCTTTAGGTCAGAGCCTTCATTTGATAAAAGATGCGTACATGCACACACGTGGGGCGCTTCACTCTTCCAACAGACTTCATGCCAAGAAGATGTGGATGGTTCTTGTACCATAAATCAGGGGAAAGGGCCAGTTTTACACACTAGGGTGTATTTTAGTTTTGATGCCTCCAGAATCTCATAGACTCTGTCTTTACAATTTGAGTATATACTAGAATCAATAAACAGCAAAGGAGTTGAGGTGATCTATTTACAGAGGGAAACCCCGGCACTTCAGGGTCAGCTGGCCTGAAGAATTATGTTCACTGCAGGAGAAGGGTGTTCTGAACAAAGGGATGGCTGAAGAATCAGTTTGCATGAACATCCCCATATATTTTCTAGCTACTTGCCCCACATCAAATAGGAAGAAAAGACAGGGTTTTGACTACATCATTGTGCTCACTGTTAACCTGGAATCTCTGTTTAGACTGATATGGTTCTGTAAAGAAAAGGGGACAATACCAGCACACTTAGATGCTCTTTAACTTGTACCCAGAGGATGGAAGTGGAACAAAACTACAGTAACTGAATGAACGTGGCAGGTCACAGTTTGCTTCTGTATACGTGCAGCAAAGTGCCCAGACTGCAAATAGCACCATATCTGAAATTTCATAACCTTATAGCTAGGAAATTCTAGGAAGGAAGAATGGGAAAAAATAAGGAATTTTAAATTTTTGGTCCAGTTGCAGAAATACTAGACTACATAGCTGCATTCTAAATTTGTCTGTGCACAAAATGAAGTACCAGGTAAACATTTTTTCAGGATACAGGAGAAATGCCATAGGATTTATGAACTACTTCTTTGAAGCGTAGTGTATTCACTTACCACTGTGAGTGAGGTTTTTTCTCCTCTTAAAAATACATTTACATGAAAACATAAGAACATGCTACAGCTCTCAGGATAACAACATTTTTCCATCTAAGTAAACTGAAATAATTTAAGCAACCAGGTCTGCTATTTCTAAAAAGGAATGCACAATGAGGCAACAGTGTTGCAAGCCTGTTGTTTAAGTATTGCAAAGATAAAGTTAATATAGCTAAAAAAAGTTCTAAGCTCCACTGAAATCAACATGAGATGGATTTACCTGTCAAATTGAATCTGTAAGCTATAAGAAGATAAAATATTTCAGAAATTCAGTCTTTTTTAACCAAACTTTTTTTTTCAATGGAACTTAGGAAACATTTCCTGCACCAGCAAACTGATTTGCATGTAGAGGCAAAGATGCTTACAATTGTTTTTCAACACAGTAAAATTCATACCTGTGAATTCTGGCATCTATTTCAACACCAACTTACATTTCATTGTGGAATATATTTGTTCATCTGTCTCGCCTAGCCCCAGCATAATGGAGGTTTTGGAAATGACGCCGGGCTGGACCTCTTTGGCGTGTTTCAGCACACGGACGGACTGCTCAAAGTTGGCTCGGGGGTCACGGACCTTCCTTCGCACATTTCCAGCACAAGGGGTAAAAACACGTGGAAGGGCACACAGAAGTTAGAGACGCCAGGAAAGGCGAGTTCTGCCAGTTTCTGCGAAGCGGCAGCGCAGAGCTTCTTTGGCCGTGCAGTTGGACACCGGCGACGGGACGAGCCCGGCCCAGGAGC
>NW_024582073.1:8985920-9019685 GCF_017639235.1 Corvus kubaryi
CCCGGCCCCGCAGCGCCGCTCCGCACCCGGGCCCTCCTCCCGCACACCCAGTGCCACCGCTCACCTCTGCAGTGCCGGCACCGTCTCCACGTTGTGGGCATACACATCCAGCCCCGACAAGGCGACTTTCTCCACTGCTTTAAGGTCCCCTCGGAAATCGGGAGTTAGGCATTCCACCAAGATTTTTGGATTTCTGAAAAGGCGAGACAAAAGGAACACACCTCTGGGATTTTGTGTCACTGTTGCTAAAAAACTCAAGACAGCAAAAAAAAACCCCAAACCCCATAACATGAACACATGACACTCTAAAAAGCAAAGCGAAGTTAATTCAGGGTAATTCTAAACCAATAGGTTTCTGCAAACAATTTATAACAAACTCATGTTAAGTTAACCTGCAACAAAGACAAAAAAAAAAGTATAAACAGTGCACGATTGTTTTAGAGACTGTTGGAATTGCTTTTATATTTATTACTTTGTTTTTGCTGTATTTCAGCTCACACAAGTAAAATCAGGAATTGAACACACGATGTTTAGTTAAAGATCATAGCTCCAAAATACAGAGGAGCTATAATTCTGCTACTGGAAGAAGACTCTTAGTCTAGAATCTAGTCTTGGTGTCCAGGAGCCTGATTTCAGCTCAGAAAGGCAGGTGGGGAAAACTGCAGGAACCCTTCAAGTCCCAAGGTATACTGGGAAATACAGGGAAAGCAGGAAGGTACAATCATAGACTTGGAAATGGCCATTAAGGCAAAATGAAAAGCAATTTGATCACTGCTGAATGAGAAACCAGACTCCTTCAGTCACGTGACAGCATTACCTAACTGCTGTGTTTGAGCCCCAAACTTCAGGAATGAACATACCTCAGAAGAATGTATTCATTTCCTGGTAAACCAGCTGTCTGCTCAAAGAAAGAATCCAGTGCTTAGCTTTAAATAAGCCTGGGATGAATTGGAAATGCAACTAAACTCAAAACAGTTTGGGACCATTCTGTGAGAAAGATAAAGGAAGGAAAAAAAAGGGGGCACAGACAGGCTAGAGGCAGACTTTTGTATTTGCATGGTCCCTGGAATAACTCAGCTAAAGGAGCTTTGACCTACATGCAGTACCACATTCTAAAGTTTTAACAATAACAGCAATACATTAATGACACACCTTTCTTTCAGATGTGAGACTGTCTTTGCAAAGTGTTCCGCTCCACCATCGGGCATATCTAGAAGCATTTCAATTATTCAGTTAATCTTTCTGTTCAAGAAACGTATTTACTTATTAGCAAAGCCAAAAAACCCATCAGATTCAAACTCTGAATGCACAATAATAAACCAGTCAAGCCCCCGTCTTATCTCACCACTCATGCCAAGGGTTTACGAAAGATATCCTACCAAGCCTCTACACAAAGTCTAACTGTGATTGTCTAGGGCAGAGTTCAGATTTACCTGTCTCTAGGTTCCCTGTCTCCCTGAGCACAGAATGGCTTTACCTATTTATGGTTCTGGTCTGAGAAACAGTTGCACAAAAATTGAAAAGTATGTATTAGAGCTCTTTAAAGCCCCTTTGAAGCCACTGCACTTTCCATCATACTGAACACTTTTCACAATGGCTTTCCCCACTTACATGGTGTCACCACAAGGGAGCTACTGCAACCTTAGGAAAACACAACTTCCAGTTCTGTTACATATAATATATTCTAGGTTTAGTGTTTGGAAAGAAGTTCTGTAATGGTGTTGCATACGAATATCTGTCTTCTTGCTATCCAAGTAATAGAACATGGTGTTTATGCATGCATTTTGCTAAAAATTAGTTATAAAGTACTTAGTATTGTGGTATTTATTGATGTTTATTAACTGTGTCATTTCTGTTGTATTTTACCAGACACAGGGAAATACTAAGCATATGCAGGAACTTTCCAACGTTTCAGCACTGTTGTCTCCTTTTAAGAGTCCTCCTGGACAGCTGTGTAGATAAACATTTCTGGGGCCTGTGTGTAGCCCACGTAACACCCGTGAGAGCTCAAAGCAGCGTGAGGAGAGCCCAGGTACGCACCATCCCTGTCCACAGACGTCAGCACCACGTAATCCAAGCCCCACGCCGCTATTGCCTTGGCTGTGTTGTAAGGCTCCTGCGGATCCGGCGGAGGGGGGTTTTTTGCAGTTTTTACTGAACAAAATCTGCAGCCTCTGGTGCATGTGTCACCCATCAGCTGGAACATGAAAGACATTCCTACCTTTACACAGTACAAACCACTATTGCTCAGCTGGGAAACAGCAACATAAGCTACATCAGACAAATCCCAACACTAAGCAAAAAAACCCCAGGACAGTGCTTTACTCTAAATTTATTGTAATAAACCCACTCCACTACAGTAGAGGTCCAACAACAGAGTATAAACAGCTCAGACATTAACAGAACACTTAAGAAATGGCTAATGACTTACCATAATAGTAGCTGTCGCTGTGGCATATTCCCCACCTCCCCAGCATTCTCCAATGTTGGGACAACGTGCTTCTTCGCATACCTGAAGGTGAAAGGCTGTACTGTACCTGGATTTTTCCACATTATTTTTGAAAATAATTATTAAATCATTGATTGATTTTAATAGTAGCCTACAAACAATTCCTTCTTATCAGTTCCCTGCTGTTTTATAACAAGTCAGTAGAACAGACTTGTTATAAAAGAAGAGAATTGCTTCCTGACATCCATTACCATTCTTTTCATCTACTTCACAACTGCAAAAACTCCTCAACCAGGTAACTGTCTTATTAATTAGCACAGACTATCATTAACATTTTTAATTTAAGAACTGATAAAATGTTCACAAACTTTGTGATTCATTAAAGCATGAACTTAGTCTGAAAAAAAAAATTAAAAAGGCCCCTCCATGCACTCCCACCATTTTTTCTACCTGGAAAGTACAATTAATGAAATTTGTACAGATTCTTTTCATGCAAATCAAGTATGTAACTCTGAAATTGTGTGTGTTTCCTTTAAAAATGGTTGCACGTAGCATCTGCTTATCTGGTGATGAAAGTAGTAAACTCTAGTATTTAAAATCACAGTAGGAAAAACACTACATCTGTTGGATTTACCCTTATTCTTTAGAGGTAAAATTCACTGCTAGCAAAAAGGATCAGCACTGGGCTTGCCTTCAGCACTGAAGATCATGCAAGACATGATTTCTACCTGTCCTCCACAGAGAAAAAATGTAAAATCTGCCTTATTTTATAGGAACACTTGGTTGGTGCCAGACTTACCGTATGAAGATTTAAACTTCTCAAGGTATTCTTTAGTTTATTGTAGTTCTTTCCCATAGGAATCTTTGTTTTCAGCCATGGAGGAAGATGCAGCCTGAATAACACCAAGCAAACATGAAGATTAATAAACTACTTACATGGCAAGTTTCATTAATTTCATAGATTTGTTACAGATCCCAACAAGGAAAGGTCCCATGAAAACTGATGCAACTCAGCAATTCATGTTAACATCATTCATGGCCAGACCAGACTTCTCTTCCCTGTTCATCATCATTCCAACACTCAAGCATAGGAATTGTTGTCACTGAAATGTTTAAAACTGTTCACTGTTCCAGTGGGATTGAACAGTGACACACTGGAGACTGCAACAATTAGTAACAGCGGATGTTGCACAGCTATCACGAAGTCTGATCAAATTTATAACTGGAAATATGGGGGGGTTAAACATTTTTTTAACTTAAGTCTTCATTTTTTGTTTTCTCTACCAGCAGGACTTTTTGCAATAGTCACCTACTGATGTATATTTGTAATTTAATTACTGGCACTCGAGAAAATACCACCATGTCTCCACAGTTTGTTATGGATTTGAAGTTAATGACATTTTTCCTTTCTTGAAAAATCATTATATTTGCAACACAGTAGAGCAGAATTTAATAAAGATACATAGTATATGCTTTGTAGTTATTGCTAAACATGCAAGATCATGCAGAGAAGCAACTAAAGTTGATAAAATCACAATTACCTTTCTCCTTTCTCACGCTTTAAGTTGCCCTTATACTCAGCCCACGTGCTCTTGTCTGACAGATCTCCACAGACAAAGTCCTGTAAGTCTGGTCCATTTTGGAGGAACTCTTTTTTTTCCCTGGGCAAAGAACCTAATGTTCCATACTGGTTACACACATGGCTCCCTGACACCTAAAACAAGCAGAATTGTAACTTATTTAGTAACAAACACGCTGGCATCGTATACTAAACAACAGTTTGCCCTTCTGCTGGTTAATCTACGCTTTGTGTAAGCATTTTCCCAATGGCCTTTAAGCTAAATATATAATTCTCTTTTTATTTTAAGCCTCATTAAACAGACTCATCTATCATAACACTAAAGTTATATGGTATAACATAAAATCCCCCTGTACTCAGCACTGCTGAGGCCACACCTCAAATCCTGTGTCCAGTTTTGGGCCCCTCAGTACAAGGACACCGAGGTGCTGGAGCATGTCCAGAGAAGGGCAATGGAGTTGGTGAAGGGTCTGGAGCACAAGGCTTATGAGAAGCAGCTGAGGGATCAGGGGTTGTTTAGCCTGGAGAAAAGGAGGCTCAGAGGGGAACAGATTGGTCTCTACAATTGCCTGAAAGAAGGGTGTAGCAAGGTGGGGATGGGCTTCTTCTCCCAGGTAACAAGTGACAGGATGAGAGGACATGGTCTTAAGCTGCATCAGGGGAGGCTCAGTTTGGACATCAAAAGGAATTTCTTCCCAGAAAGAGTGATCAGACATTGAATGGGCTTCCCAGAGAGGGATTTAAGGAAAGACTGGATGTGGCACTCAGTGCCACGGTCTGGTTGACAAGCTGGTGTTCGGTCACAGGTTAGGCTCAGTGATCTCAGAGGTCTTTTCAACCGAACTGATGCTGTGAAATAACATTGTCTGGGTTACTCCGGTGTCTCGGGGCCGCAGAAGCGGCGTTGCCACGGTTCCCGGTGGCTGCCGGGCGCTGTGCCGTGGGAGCGGGGCCGGGGCTCGGTGTCCCGAGGGTGCGCGTGCCCGCGCGGGGCTGGGACGGTCCTTCCCGGGCTCTGCCCGCGGCCACCCCGCGCTGTCCCGCGCCACCAGCACAGACCCGCTCGGCACCGGCACCGCGGTGCGCCCCACAGGGTCCCCTCCTGCCGTGCCGTGCTTCCCGCCCCCCCGGCCCATCCCGTTGCCGGCGGCCCCCGGGGCCCACAGCGTGACTCACCCGGCCCCGCGACACCAGCAGCCCCCGGGCGGCGGCGGCGCCGCACCAGCCCCGCGGCGGCAGCAGCAGCGACATGGCGGCACCCGGCCCGATCGATGCGCTCGGCCGCCTCGGCTACTCTTGCCTGTCGGACGGCTGCCTCGGCGTGATGACGTCAGGGGCCCACAGCGGCTACAAGTACGCGATGACGTCATACGCTGTCTCTTTCGGCGCTGCGCGCTGCCAGGTGAGGCCGGGCAGCGCAGCCGGGCTCGCCCGGGATCACCGGGATAATCCGGGATCATCCGCGGCCATCCGCGGCGCGCGGTCCCCCAGCGCCCCGCCCGCGCGCGGGCAGCCCCCCGGCGCGGCGCCGGGCCCCGACGGCGCGTCCTGTCCCACATCCCGCGCGAGAGGGCCCCGGGACGGCGCCTTCCCGGCCAGGCCCCGCTGAGGCCGCCGCGGTGGCAGCGGGGGTGGGGGCGTCGGTTCGCGCGGGGCAGGAGCGGGCGGGGTCCCCGCGGGCACAGAGCCGAGGGAGCCTCCAGTCTCTCCCGTTGTCTCCCGCAGGATGAAGACCATCCTCAGCAACCAGACCGTGGACATCCCTGAGCAAGGTCAGTCCGCGCCGCGTTCGGGAGGCGCCCGGGGTGCCGCCCCCGCAGTCCGTAACGCGTGTCCGCCTTTGGTTCGCAGTGGGAGTTTCGCTGAAGGGCCGGACGGTCATTGTGAAGGGGCCCCGAGGAACCTTGCGGAGGGATTTTAACCACATCAACGTGGAGCTGTCCCTCCTGGGAAAGAAGCACAAGAAGGTGGGTGTTGCACAGGCCGTTTTGTTGCCCCGAGACGGAGGGGAGCTTTAGAGTTGGCTTAAAAACTTCTTGGTGGTGTCGGAGAGTGACCGCAAATGTTCAGCTGCGGGTTGTTTGGTTGGTTTTGCTTGTTCCTGTGTTTTCTGAAGGAGGTTGGTCTCGTGGAGGCGTGGGGCCTCCTCGGGCATTGTGGGAGTCTTGCACTCGTGTAATGTTGCAGTGAATGTGTTGATTGGATTCTTCTGTAGTGACAGTCAGTCACAGGGAAAGGGGTTGATGATTGTATGCTATTCTAAAACTGGTTCGTTTAGAGGATAAAAATCAGTTTATTTGATTTCAGGAAACTCGTAAGTTACATTAGCAGAGCAGATGTTCTCTAAGTAAATGCTTGATGTTTTTATATTGTCTTCAAAAATATAATAAAATATCAAGAGTGACTGATTTCAGCTACTTTTTCACAAAGATCGAATGTTTCATTGAAACAGTGGATCCACACACAGTGTTTCATTTAAGTTGATTATGCATAGGAGACAGACTTCAAAACAACTTGCTCAGTAATTGCTAATATATCCTTTAGCTTAACATTCCATATTTATCTACCCTAGCTCTTCTGGAGACTTGTTAGTGGTAAGACATGAAGACAAATGTTTCTCATGAGTCTTAGGGTTGGAATTTAAAAGACAGGAGCCAGGTGGGCCTTTAGTAGCCTTTCAAAGAAGCAAAACAGCTCTGTGGTTTTGTTTGGTGGGCTTTAAGTAGTTTATCTAAAAGTGTTGCTCCTCGTTTGTCACAAAATTATTTTGTTGGTGGTTTTGAAGTGTAGCTAAAGGCTTTGCTAATGTGCTTTTTGATGCAGCTTCGTGTTGACAAGTGGTGGGGTAACAGAAAGGAGCTGGCAACAGTTCGTACAATTTGCAGCCATGTACAGAACATGATCAAGGGCGTCACTCTGGTAAGTTGTGTTTGGAGCCTAGATAACTGCAGCCTTTTTTGTTACTTGCAGTGAGAGCCTTGTATTTTGTGGAGAGCATTTCTAAGCATCCAAGATGTAGCTTCTTTCTCCTTTTGCTTTTTTTCTTGCCTTTGCTGTCAAGCAAGTTCTGTGGGTGGAGGAAAGCACAAATGTCTCTTGGGCTCGGTGTCCTGCCCTATTTAAGAAGCCTTTGCTAGACCTTGGCTTTAGTTTCTCCTGTAAGCTTCATGCACGTGTTCTACCTTTTGGGCATGTTCTGCTTTCAATATCTGGTTATGTCCTGTATCCCAGGGCTTTCGCTACAAGATGAGGTCGGTGTATGCTCACTTCCCAATCAATGTAGTCATACAGGATAATGGCTCATTGGTGGAGATCCGAAACTTCTTGGGAGAGAAGTACATTCGCAGAGTGCGGATGAGGCCAGGTGAGCATTTCTGGAGGTGTATTCTGCTGGTTTTAACTATGCTTTCCAAGCTGTTTTCTTTGGGCACTGCCACTGGGAATGGGAGATGCTGAATAATGGTTGGAGCAGCATTTGCTTGTCTGAATTTATGTAATCTTCTTACAATACCTTTGCCACTGTTTAGATTTATTATTAATGATGTTTCTGTAATTTAGTTTTAGTATTGCGAGCTAGCTAATAACTAGTTTGGAGTTACTGTATTACAAGGAGTTCAGGATTTACTTTCACCACTGTAAGATCTTGACAGTTATTTATAGTTGGTAACCTACATGTGCTTCGATTTGTGTTTCTATTTTAAAAACATGGTACATGAACTAGTTTCATACCACATCATAGTTTTGGTCTTTGAGGTGTCGAAGTTTGAATTTGCTGATTATCTAGGAGCATGCACAATAAACTTGGAAATGGCTGTCTTGTTAGCTGTTTTTATATTCTGTACACTTGGAGTTTCAGTATAATGTCTAACAGAAGAGCAGGCACTTGATGGAGTTCGTTAAACTTCTGAAAGGAGGCAACAAAACATGTAATAAACAGAGTTACGTAAAGACTGTAGGAAAGACTTCCCATATCCATTTGGTTTTTTTTCTAATTCCACTTCTGGTGAGGGAATGGGTAAGGATGTGACTGATGATGTTTTGGGGTGACTTTAGAGGAATGCGTCAGACTTGTCCCAAAACACTGGTAGATGAGAGTGCAGAGTTACAGGGTTTTTGATTTATTGTGGGATATTAAGGGTGGGTTTGATTATTGTATTTGATCTTTTTTTTTTAAGTCAGCGTTTACTGTTAGTAAAAGGCTGGCTTAAAAGCTGCTATCTGCTGATTAAGTAGATCAAACTGTAAAAACTTTTGTTACTCTTCTTACAAATTCCAAGTTTCCTGTTGAATGCCCTTGTGTTTATTCCTTGTGAGTATTTGCAGCATTGCTAGTATAAACACAGTACATGACATGACAGGGGTCAGGTGGTTTTTAAAGGCTTTCGATTGGGGTGGCTCCAGTTTTCTATTAATGAGCACAAGCCTGTGGGAAATGGCACCACCTGGCTGGCAGAGCCGTGCTGGCAAAATCACTGGCTTGTACACAGTGTTGGTGATTGATACCCTAATGTAATAATGGGTAAGCAGCAGTGTCACTTTAGTAGCTTTCAATCTACAGGATGACTTGCACTTATCTTTAAGTCTTCAAGCTGTGTAAGGGAGGGCAACCCTGGAATGGATTTGAGACACTCTCTTTAATAAAGTCATAGAAGTCTTGAATACTACTTTCTAGATACATAAACAGGGATAGGACATTAATATTGTTTCTTTAATACATCTTCAACAGTGTGGATTATGTGTTTGCCTTTCCATAGGTGTTACCTGCGCAGTATCTCAAGCCCAGAAAGATGAGCTGATCCTTGAAGGGAATGACATTGAGTTGGTCTCCAATTCAGGTTTGTGAAAGTAGATGTGTGGAAGATTATATGGAAACTTTATCTGAAGATGTCAGCTTAGCAAACTCTTTACCTCAAACTCTGAGGTAAACAACACCCCAGAATTTTTTTTGCTCTAGTCATTGTAATTACTTTTCATAGTTCCTTACTCTGCCTAAGCTTAGAGATGTTTTCACAAGTCCACAGATTCGTATTCTTTGAGTCAGTACTTAGGGCCTTTTTGGCACCAAACTTTTCAGTTATACATGGGTACAGTAATGAACTGCCACTGCCCCGAGTTGCCAAGATGAGCTCAGTGAAATGCATCCTGTTTTCATTAGACAGGATTTGAAGTTGGTAATTCCTGTCTCTAGATGACAGTCTGTTTGTTAGTTGAAATACTGGAGCATAAACAAATGCTGCAAGTTGGCTTGGACCTTTTGGCTTCATGCTAATGGTTTCACTTTGTCTGCAGCTGCCTTGATTCAGCAAGCCACTACAGTCAAGAACAAGGATATCAGGAAATTCTTGGATGGTATCTATGTCTCTGAGAAAGGAACAGTACAACAGGCTGATGAGTAAAACTCATAGGTTGGTATCATCTTAATGCACGTTGTACATCTTCTCTGTAGAGACGGGGACTTGACAAGGTTCATCTGCTTCAAAATGGCCATGGTTAAGCTGGTTCCCAGTAGGGGTGAAATTGTGTTTGTAAAAGGCATCATAAGGTGCATCATAAAACTTGAATTTTGCTAGGTCTTTAAACAGAAGCTTTCCATCGTCCATCAACTTGGCATTTTGCTACTCTGTGGAGAAGATCTATTTCTCCAGTGCTGTACCTCTGCAGTGTGAATGAAAGCTGCAGTGGTGGCTGAGAATCTAAAATCAGCTGACTTGGCCTGACAGACCAGTTTACAGCTATTTACAGAGAAGACCTCAGACTGATGTTCCTCCTGGTTGGACATTGCCTTCACTAAAATAGTGGTCAGCACCCAAGTTATATAGAAAGGTCTTCTGAGCAGTTTGTGTGTAAATGCTGGTAAACAGGTCAGTTTAACAAGGACAACTATTCACATTGTCTGTGGGCATTTGATACTGAAGTTAAGTACAAGAATTTGGGGATCATTTAGAAATTGTAACTGCTAAAGGAATTGGATAAATTTTAGCTGTATGTGGTTCCATACATAGTACAAAACACCTGTGCAGGGTGAGGCAGTCTGACTTGCAAATAAATTCTGTGTTGTGTGCCTTTGGAAGCTTGAGGCAGGATGTAGATAAATTGAGTTTCATAATTATCATCCAGGTACCAGACATCTGCAAGCCTCTGAAAAAGTAACTTCTAATGCTGTTCCAAGTGCCTTGAGAGATGGAGCAGCTTATTACATGCTTGCTGAACAGTTGAGCTGTTGTGTTTGAAGGCATCTTTAAGTAATCTTGTCTGCATAAAATCAAGCAAATTCTTGAAACTATTAATATCTGTCTTGCATTAAAATCATCAGATAAAGTAACATCAAATGGCTATAAACTTTCAGTTTCACATTTGCACTGCTAAAACTTTTCTGAAAGCTCTTAATGTTTTATTTACAGTTGTCTGTATCCTGACAGAAACCACCATGAGACATTATACCAGCAATGCCAGCTCAAAGAATCTGGTACAAACCTAAACACCATGAGAGATTTAATAAAATAAACCATATTTCATATCTTGGGTTTGTTGGTTTGTTTTTTTTTTTTTTAAAGCACTAAAGGGTGATTGCATGAACCTGATGGCTTTTGGAGAAGCAGATTGCACACTGGGTCCACACTACCAATGTGTGTTCAAATCATCAGACTTCATTCAGACTGAATGTTCTCAGAGACTGGTAGGGCAACTTGTACACTGTGCTACCATGATCTTTCTGTGACGAAGTCATGAAGTGGCATTTTTGAATTGTAGCATTAAGAAATAGTAAAAGCATTCATTGTTCTCATAGAGGGGAGACCAGTGTTCTTTCACATCTTTTCTCAAGCCTCAGACTTGTGATGACAGAATCTGAAGTAGATTAAAAACAAAACTGAAATCAGTAAAACTAGATTAGTAAGACCATTTAAACTAAATACATAGATAGAAGCAGTAGTCTGGAAATACGATGCTTTATTTTTATTGCTCACTTAAGGAAACAAAGGAGTTGACCTCAAAGTTCGATCAGAGTGTATTGCTGAGTTTCACCAGCAGTGATGTGTGTTATCTGGGGATACAGCTTTTTTTTCTTGGGTACTAATCTTGCCATGTAGCAACATGTAACTGAGAGGTTGTCTAATTCTGTGTAGTAGTAAAATCCACGTTGTCACTTGCTCCATTCAGTTTGGAAAAATACATAAAACTACTGGGATAGTGCAGAAATGTACTTGGCAACAAGTAGCTAAAGCACCCACACATGTGAAGAAATTCCAAAAATTGTCCGAAGGTCTGCTTGTATGATGACAAGTTCAATTTGCATTCATCACTCTCTTGAGTGGATTAATAGTTACTATTTATTTAGATGTTCTCTGCTAGTAATTTTTATGGCTACCCCATTTTGGAGATGAAAAATAGTGATTGTGTATGATTTTGTCTCCAGTTATATTTGCTTGAAACTACTTCACCCAATACATAAGGGATGTCTGTTGGTCAGTAATGGAATTAACTTGGATTTGTTCTTAGGGGTATCTTCAGAAGCTGGCCTGGCACATTGCATTCCTGGTGTTGTACTTAGCTGAAGGTTTGTGGGATTTAGTTACATTTTATAAACCCTAACAGATGCAGTTTTATGCTCAACAACACTCATAACCTGAATACACATCACAAGACACTTTTATTCATACAAAAGTGTGTATCACTTCTCAAAAGTTGCTCTTTACAAGTTAAGCTGTTTGAAAGGTTATTCCAAGGCACAGGAGAGTAATTTTTTTTTTTTTTAATAGATGAAGTTGTCTTCCATGTGCAGTAGGTGGATAAAAGTAATTTCACCAGAAACAAGTGTTATAGCTCTTCTTCCTGTGAATGTGATTACTTTGTTTTTGAATGAAATGCTTGGTGTGTGTGACTGGAGTGACTCAGTGCTTTTCCACAGTTGTCTGAGTGGCATTGTCCACTGTAGAATGCAGTGATGGACCTCACTGAAAGTGGGCTTGTGACCCCTTTTAAAATGAGACACAGATGCACTTGATGCTTTTTGCCTTAAAACGTTTCCTTCTTTTTCTTTTGTGAAAAAAAATAATAGCTAAAAGCAAGATGAGGGTACAGAAGATGCAGCAGGCAAAGAATATTAACGGCTTCTTCTGAGAAATGAACAAGCAGAAACTACACTGCTTTTCGTGGCCAGAGGGGCCACAGACTGAGTAGTCAGCAGGAAAGCCATTGTTGCTTATCAAGCTATTGTAAAAGTTTATTGAAGGCTTTCCTTTTGAATCTGAAGTGAAGAATCCAAATCTGGGCTTAGATTTTTCTTCAGTCATCTTAAATGCATAGTAGCCTTTAATCTTGACTTTGTCAATGTAGTAGGCTGAGAAAGAAAAGAAACAAAAAGTGTAAACAAAAACGTGTATGTTAAGTAAAACCTGCAGACTTTCTGGTAAGGAGTTCAGATTTCAAATTGTTACCAATTTAAAAAGTGTAATTACATCATAAAATATTTACTGCTTCTAATACTCAGTTGTCTCAATTAAGTGGGAACAGTGCCTTACTGTTTTAAAAATAACGTGATTTGGGAACTTTTGGACCTACCCCATGAAAGCTGGATTTGGACAGGGTTGGAGCTGGGAGTTTGTTTCCCTGGGAAAAGCCAGATGCTGCTCTTAACTGAACCCAGCTGCAATGAGCTGCTCAGGGGGAGCAGCTACCCATTGGTACCATGAGAGCAGCTTTCCAAGAATTCCTGCCTTGCTCCAAACTCAGCTGCTCATCCCTGCAGCGTGCATGGCTCTGTTTCACTGCTGCACCCAAGTGCTGGGTGAAAATACTTAAAAATAGCGTGCCTTAAAGTCATGTGCAAGCAGTGAGCATAGTTGGGAATGTGAGCCGGATTAAGAACATGTAAATTGAGCGAGTACTGTGAAGTGTCATGCTCTCAGAAAATTAACGGGAATACTGTAGGGAAGTGGCCTTTAAACAACCCTTTCATTTAATAACTTACTTCCTTTAATAATGTATTGTTCTGTTGTTTGCAGTATGAAATTAGCATGGAAAACAAATCAGCAAATGCTCATTAGTCCTGTAGTAGCTGAGAAAGCTAAGCACTGGAGAAAGAACAGTTTGTTTCTTGGTGTCTAAAAGTAATTTGAAGCCATGCTTAGCCATGAGTAAGATTTGTCTCATTTTTTATTAGCTCCTAGAGAGGAGAAATCAGGATACTTAGACTGTTTGATGTCAGTTGCCTCAGAAAAGCTTTTAAACACGCCATGTCCTGATCAGGATCTCTAGTGCTCACCAGTAGGGAATAGTGAGCACAGGGATGTATTGCACATCTCACTTTGCCTGAATGGTTCAGGTACCCAGGCCTTGCTGGTAGCCTGCATCTCACTGCTTTGCTTTAATGATTGGTTGCAGGAAGAGGGAGGGGAGGGGTGAGGTCCCTGCAGCATTTCTCATACAATAAGCTATTGCTGAAGATGATTGCCTTGAATACCGCTATAGCACCATAACTCTTACTCGTTTTTCTTTGAAGTGAAGAACTGGATTTCCATACGTGCACAGGAGAAAACAAGTAGTGGAACAAGAACTAGGGTTGGATTCTCCCTTCAGTAGCAGCTGGTGCTGCTGGTGCCCTGCTGTATTTCTTCTGTATGTCCCTCCAGATCTCTGTGGACTTGCTTGCACTTTCCTGTCCAATGACTAGTACGGCAAGCAAGGAGGCTCTTGCCTTTCTTTGGAGAGTAGAAATTTTGATTGTCTCGGGAGTTGTTGGGCTGAAGTGCCATCTCCTAATAACTTCCGAGTAACTACTCTGCTGTATGTGCATGCCCAGAGAGCTTCTCACATGGTTTAAACTGGAGGCAGCTGTAGCTGTGTTTTGTGCAAGGCACTTGATGCCATTGCTTTGTGCCATAGCTGCCCTGAGTGTGACTGCAGAGTCAGGCCCCTCAGGGGGCTCAGTGCAGCTGGCTCCTGCATCTTAACCAGGACTGCTTGCTCTGTGCAGGGCAAGACTTGACAGTGCCTGGGTCTGAGCCAAGGAAATGGCTCTGGGGAACTTGAACCTGTCATGTACTCACCTTTTAAAACCTCTTGTACGTATTTGCCCAAGTAATAATTTCGAAGTTCATCATTGCCTAAGGACTGGTCATCTATTCCATTTGCTGTGATGTAAATGTCCACGTCACCATAAGTTTTTTTAATCCACCTGAGAACTTTGCGCATTCCCCAAGGCACCACTGCCAAACGAGAAGGGGAACTCAGGCAGGTGATATCCTGCAGAAATTGAATGTCACGATCAAATTCATACTGGCTTCCGTTCTGAGGTTCATGAATCACAAATCTGGTGGTGAAATGATTCAGTGCATAAAAGTCAGCTGCACCTTTGACAAGCTGCTTTTCCTCACTTGTGAAAGATGGCAACAAAGTATATGAGAGGCCTTTTCTGTTCTTAAAGCTGATGTATTCCCTCATAGTAGCTGGATAGTCTCCAGTCTTAAATATGGGATTGGCAAACCAGCCTATTTCAAACTGAAGAAACCTGCTGGCAGCTTTTGAATGAGATTCAGAGAAGGGGTTGGCAGGCTCAGCCCAGTCCGAATGCAGGGACAAGGACACTTTGCCATATTGAGAGGACCTGTACTGCTCATCATATATTCTCCAGGCCATGGCATGTGCTATTAATAAATTGTGTGCTGCCCGATAGGTGTCATTGCTGCTCCTGTTGTAGACATTGCTTAGCTGGTTAGGCTCATTTATTGTAATCCAAAGTTTAACCAAATCGCCGAGTTCCCTAAAACATAAAGCTGCGTAGTCTTGAAAAGCGTAGGCAGTGGATTGGTTCAACCATCCTCCTGTCTGCAGCAAAGGACCCGGCAGGCCCAGGTAGGCGTGAGTTGGATAATACAAGGTGACCATGGATTGAACATTGAGTTTCAGTACTTCACTAATCACACATCTGTAATACCTAAGAACTTGCCTGTTGACCACTGACAAATCTCCATTGGGTAAAATTAGTGACCAGTCAAGTGCAAATCTGTAATGGGTGACTTTCATTTTTTCCAGGAGGTCCAGTTGCTTTTTAATACTGACAAAATCTGTGCACTGTGCTGGTCGGGTTTTTAGTTTTACCCCTTCAACTCTGTGCAGAAGCCCATCTCCTGTGACATTCCAGAGGTACAAGCTGGAATCGCAGAACTGTGGTGAGGAAGCCGCCGATTCTGCCTGTGAAAATAAAAATGTGTTACAATGGGTTTTAATTAAATGAACGCAGTACCTGCTTGTAGTCTGCATTTCTGCCTGTGCTTAGCTGTAGGATTTGTGCTGGATGTCAGAAGGCCCTGCTTAGATGCTCCAGGGGGAAGAGGATAACCAACTCACCTATATGGGCTTTGTGCTAGTGGTCATCTTATCATTCTGTTCCTTTCCTTATGGAAAACATTAAAATTGCACTTTTTTCTGTTTGATTACACAGGAGCATTTGCCCTTCCACCAGCCTACATGACATATGTTTTCACACAGATAGCTCTCCCTGATGAGTTCACTCTGGTCATGCACACAGCACTCTCGGGCAGCTGCCAGGAGAGCTGGTGGTGAGAACAAGCACCAGGGGCTATACAAGGCAGGCATTGGTTATTTTGGCACTGCTGCTGAGATCAACCTTGTGAAACCAAGACACAGTAATCTGATACAAACAGCTTGTAGCATTTGGTTATATCTTTTATATCTCCTACTAGTTTAAAAGGTTCTGAGTAGCACATGAATTTTTTTCATATTCCAATTTCTAAATGCTTTTTGTAGGTTTCAAAGTACAATATAGTAAAGTTAAAAATATTTAATTACTTTTTTTTAAAGAAAATGTACTTTTCTGTGCTGTATATTAACAAGATATATAGAAGCTTTTTTTTTCCTATGGTTGTCTGTGAATAGGCTAAATTATGGGGTTTTGTTGTTATTTTTTGAGGCTGGTATTTGTTGTGGGACTGTGTGCGATGACAAAAAGGGTATCCCAACACTGGCCATACAAACATTTAGCTTATTTACTAAGTGTAAAGCAGAAATAGAAGCAAAATAAGGTATAAATAGGTCCTGTAGGAACCAGTTTGGACAAAAGGTGGTATGATCTATTTTCTAATGTGAGCTCAGATGGTAAAACCTCAAGGTTGGTTTTCGTTAGCTGTGCTATGTGTCTTTTTAAAGAATGGTTTCTTACCCACTTGTCTAAGCGGCACTTAGAGCCAGGCCTAACCCAGGAATGTGTGTCTGCTTTAGACAAGACCTGGAGCCTGCAGGTAGCTCTTCTGCCACCAGTGTAACCACCTCGTCCCTGCCCTTTGTCACCCTCTCCATCAGGCCATCACAAGCATCCCTATGGCCACACTGCAAACTGGATTTGGAAACCGCTGGTTGAAAAATAACCCAGTAACAATTAGTTGGATCAATTTCTTGGTCTGAAATTTCCTCATCTGATCTGCCACGTGGAGACACAAGCAGAGGGAAGGTGAGGGAGGGCCAGGCCTGGAAGGGCTCCTGCAGCAGGGTCTGCTGCTGCAGCAGTACCCAGCACTCTGTGACCAGCTCACCTGAAAACCTGGAAACACATGAAATTGAACCAATGCAGTTATGGCTTAACTTCTGTTGGCAGTGTGCGTTGGAATTCTTGAATGTGAGGTGCCATACACAGTCATTTGTTCACAAAGTTGAAGTCACTGATTACGCTGTTTCCAGTGATCCTCTTAATATGTTACACTTACCTTGAGAACAGACTCGGTGATACCCCAGGAGAAATCACAGGAGAACTGAGCTTGCAAGTTTGGGGTAGAATCCTTTGGGAAGAAGCCATTTTCTTGTATGATTTGTTTATAATAAAGTGCAGATGACTTGGGAATCCTTTCCTTTTTTTTGCTTTTGAAATCTACATAAAATAATCCACGCCTGATGTTGTAAGCATGTTGCCATTCGAAGCCATCGAGGAGGGACCAGGCTGTGTAACCAAACACATCTATATTGTCGTATTTAATAGCTGCATAAGAGAAGGTAACATCCATGAGTCTTGTATTTAGTACTCTTAACATATATAAGGGGTATTTGTAAGAAAGGGCTATTTACTTTGAAACTCTTGAGTGTCTTCTCAACATTCATAGGGTTATTGACCCACTGTAATTCATTGCAAAACTGACATACATATCTTAGTCTTTATTTACTAAAAAAAAGTCACTAATTCCTTAAGAAATTAAATTACTGTAAGATGCTTTATTTTTGCTCTGAGCAAACAAGAAATATTACACCACATCCAGGTCTGAAGTTGCATTTGACAATTTCCCAGTAATATATACCAGTAAAATTAGAGAATCATGAGTAAAAATAAAGGGAGCAACAGTTGATCTGGTCTGTGACTTTGTCACGAAGCTAAAACTTTCTATATTTATTTGAAAGATGCCTGCAAGCTTAAACATTTGGGAATGTCTGTTCACCTTGTAAATTGAAAAATTTTGTTGGCGTGGGACTGTTAATGAGTTTAGAGAAGTTGGATTGACCAACCCAGAGACATTTAGTTACAGAATGGGTGCAGTGCATGCTGATTTCTTCCAGCAATCTTAATGTCCCTCTTGCAAAGGAGTCTAGATATGATTTTTACATATAATATATGAGAAAGATGACAACACAACTGCTTTCCCAGATGTGGAACCTGATTCTTCAGGAAGCACAGCAGAACCTGCAATGTGCTTCTCGGCAGACACCAACTAACCATGATGGTTTTTACCCACGTAGGCACATGCCAGCTGGCAGCCTGGAAGAGAAGTCCAAATTCCATGGTCAGTCATGTTCATTGCCTGTTGCCAGCTTTGAGCTAGGAAATAACGCGGGATAACTCCTCGCATTAACCTTATAAGGACTGGAATACCCAAGGTAAAGCAGTGACCAAGTAGAGTTGCTGAGGATTTTGACACAGACAGGTGGACAAGTCATATTTTACCTGTAGTCCACCACACCAGTAAGCCAAGGAATAAAGATGAAGTTTTCTGGTTTATTCTTTCCTAATATAATTTTGCCTCATTTTCCCAGGACATTTCATTTTGCATAATTCTGTATTTCCACTGAACTTGCCCTAGTCACAGCAGGCTGTGAGTTGAGCAGAAAGCAGTTTTGCACAGTGCATGTATTCATGCAGCTGAGTAACAAGGTACCCAGCAGCATGGGCATAGCCCAGCTGGATGTTTTCCTAGTTGCCAGATGAAATCAGAAAGCCCAAGAGCTTGCAATGTGAGTATATGAGAAGCTGATAGACAAGGCCAGAATACTGGAAAGGAGATGAGGAAATGTAACAGAGAAATACAATGGCATGTATTTTCAAAGAAAGCAACTTCTAAATATTAGGGAAACCATGGGAGAAAGTACAAAAAAGTCTGAAAATATCCATTGCAAAATGCAGAGGCAGAGAATGATGTAGGGGATAAAGAGATAAGCCAGAATGGCCTTACAAGTAAAGATGAGTACTTGATGTCTGCAATGAGGAAGGTTAAACAAATGGGAGAAGATATCTAGGGACAGAGTAAGTGACAACTGAGAACATTTTTGCTTCTAGAAGCATACTGAATAGATGGGGGTAAGTTTAATTGTCAGAGCAAAAGATGCTGTGTACTTGAGATGGTGCATGCTGAGCATTTGTGGCCATTTAAATGGGTAGGGAAAAAAGTACTATTTTATGTATACTTTGTGGTAAAGAAAATTAAAAGTTAGGCACGTGATAGGTAGAGATCTGGTGGATCAGAGTGAGAGTATGTTTGTAGCATTGTCTGCAGGGACAGTGAAAGGAGAGGGCAGAAACAAGTCAGGATCCTGACTGAGGGTTAGAGTGAGGATGAGAAAAGCCTCCTGAAAAACAAGGGGGAAGGTTCAGGGCAGGAACAAGGGGCTGAAGGTAGGAAAAGTCAGGAATTAACCAAGCTCCCTGTGTCACCAGAGGTGTCATCCACAGAAGAAGATCTGAAGGCTTTTCTGTATCTACTACAGGTGGAGTCTTGGAGTCCTGCAGGAGTAATAGTTTCAGTATGGAAACCCTAACCCTAACCCAATGCAGATGTTGGACTTTAGCTTTCTGGGACAGGGGCTATGGGTTTCTTCTGTTTGTACACCTAGCACCAGTAGATACTGATCCATGTACTCATGCAGTATAAATAATTAATGATTAACTTTGTTGCCATTATCACTTTTAAAAAAAGATTAAATTATTACAGAGCTAAATATCAAATGATCAAAAGTGCTCTCTGAAAATCCAACAACTAATTTCTGTACAAACCTTGTAAAACCTTATTAATGAAGTTTTTCATCATGTAGATGGCTGTGGTGTCATCTGTTTTCACATGGCTGTCAGTGAACCAGCCATTCTCTGCAATCAAGATTCGAGGACTGTTGTATTCCAGTTTAATCCAGTTCAGTACTTCCCTCAAATTGAGTGACAAATTTTGTCCCATTTTTGGTAGAGTGTTTGGAGGTTTAAAGTTACTAGGACCAAAGGAAAAGGCAAAGAAGTCAGCTGTTCCCTTTATGTAGTTTTTTTCATCTTCGGTAAAGTGTGGCAGAAACAAGTATTCATTTTTCAGTTCTTCTGGATAATCCCCATCTCCATGGATAGGTTTGGCAAACCATCCAAGTACTCTCTCCATAGACTTCTGACACTTAGAAATGTCCGACTCGTCTTCCGATTTGTTAGGTTTGATCCAGTGGGATCCCAATACTATGGATATCATCCCCTTCTGATAGGGCTGAAAGTGTTCTTTGTAGTTATGCCAGACTTTTGCATGAGCCTGATGAGAGAAGAATAGCATTAAATTGTAACTCTAATAAGTGTCTTTGTGAGTTGGCAGCTAGAGAGGCAGGGAGCTCCATCTGATTCACTGCAGGCTTATATGGAAATATCAGTTAAGGCACATGAATTACCCCGCATAGTTTAATGGGCAATCACTGTTACCCTGCAAGGTTCCTTGGGATGAGGGCAATTCTCAGTAACTCATGTGCTGTTCCTATGACACGTTAGGCCTTGTAACATACATTTTGATTTCAGGAGAGGTCCCAGCAGGGATGTGAGTAGCTGTTACACTGACATTTTGGAACTAAACAGCTCTAATGGTGGGATTTGAACTCTGTGACTTAGTCCCATCTGAGTCTTTCTCTGTCAAACAGTGATTCCTGATATGGTTAAAATCTTAAACCATCTTCACAATTATTTCATAAATTATGTATCTCATATGATATTTCATTTGTGAGCACTGACTTTGTGCTACTAACTGCTCTGTCCTCCAGGCGTTACCTGGACTTACTCTGATCAAACCACATCCACCCCATCCCTCTTGGCATTTAGTTGTTTTATTTTGGCCTGGTCATTTGACCCAGTGTTCAAGTTCTGATATTTGCACAATCCCTAAATGTAAAAACTTGGACAAAGGACCCAGATGTGAATTTTAAACCCAAATGTCAACTTTCACATTTCTGAGTGAGAATTTTGTTCAGGATTTTAGTTAATTTCTTCTTTGAAATGGCCATAACACTGTATCACATCTAAATACCACTTTTCTGATTATCATCAAGTTTTAGAAAGCATAACATTATCACACATTACAATTAGCTTCAAATGTCACATTATTAATTACTTAAATAAGGGCATCCAGCAGACAAAATTTACACCAGAAATAATACATGGGAGACTGAGGAACCACTAGCATTATCAAAGTCCTATAGGAAAACAGGACAGGTAGGTCAGACAAGAGTGACTCTGGATGGCAGTGTGAATCACATCAAGTGATCTGACACAGGGGAGGGGAGCTGACCTCTCACAGCTGAAGAGTTGTCAAGCAACTCAGGGTTTACCTTATGCCTAAAGTGTGGCTTTATACTCTTAAGCTGGAAAGAAAATAATAGTTTGCACCCAGAAAAAACATTAGAAGCATTGTGAAACACTGAGTGCTGAGTTAGACTGCCATCATTACTAAACCAAACAGCATTGCTTACCTCTGACAATAATTTCAGATAATTTATCTAGAAACACACAGCCTTGACAGTTTAAGAAAAAAAAACACAAAATGCCTGATGTCAGGTAGATAATTGTTTAAGCTAGGGAGTACCAAAGAATTACAGTTTGTGAAATTTTGTGTATCAGTTGTTTATGGTTTCTAAGGTCATGCTCGTAACATTTGTTCAAGGTCTGTCTTTGAAAATACTGATAAAGTGACACTAACCTTTGAAATGCAGGTTCTGTAGCTGAAGAGGGAAGCCAGCAAAAATGGACTCATGAGGCAGATTGCAGGATGCAGTTAAAGTATTATAAAATGGATTTCTCACCAGCCTCCTCAGAAAATTTAAGTGGCCAGTGCCATCTCCTCAGTTGCCTTCACTGTCCTCTCCTGAAAGTCACTCCAGCCTGTGGTGGCTGCTTGGGCCAGGCTTACTCTGTGCTCTGCCTCTAGTGATTTCTCACCTGGTTTCTACACTTTCTCTCCAGACACAGGCCATGAACACCACTGTTGAACAAGAAGCATATGGCTGTGTTGGCTTAACAAGAAAACCCCCACTGAAGTCAGCTGTATAACACAGAGTGCCACCTGTACCATGAGAATAGCACCAGGTAAATCACAGCAATCACACTTTTCTAGGTGAAGTGGACAAAGATGGCTTTGCCAAAAACCAATGAATTAGAATATGATACTGACATGTAAAAGCCAGTCAGGTACAACTCGTATTCATACACATCTTCAGGACGTGATTAGAAGAAAATAAAGTTACTATTAAAAATAATGTGTACAGTAGAGAATACAGCCACAGATATAATTCTAGAGGAGTAGACCTCAAGTATAAATAAGTACATTTAATATGAGTCAAGATAGAATCCTCATATACAAATTTGTATGTATCACTGATGACCCTTAATTCTGAGGATTAAATCTTACTGAAAAAATCTTGTCACTGTCTATAGTAAGGGTTTGCATAGTAGACACAATATAATCTGCTTGCCTATAATTCTGTTTTGAGTTGTTAATTATCTGTAAAGAAGCTTAACATTCTCAGATAGAACGTGTTTGCTAAATGCAAACAATTGTTGATGGAATCAACTGATTTATATAGTTTGTTTTTTAAGACCAGATATGAAATAAACATCAATTTAAAAGCTGTATCATAATCAAATGGGGTATTTTCAGTAAATCTTGACTAATCTTTTTTCAGTTAGAGTTTAATCCCTAATCTTTCACTTTCCTTGTTAGAGCAAGGACAAATGTCAAGGCTAAGTACACAGTTAAAGTAGGATCAATATTGGGTATTTATTCTGGATACGTATGACTCATTAATTTCAGCATATTTTCCTGGTATTAATGTAGAAAATATTCCCTAGACTTGAAAGTCACAGAGAGTGCTACATCAGTTAGTACTAACCTCGTAAAAAGGCTAGAAAAGTCAACTTAATAAACTGAAGACAACATTATTGTTATTCTCTCTTTTTGAAATATTCTCATACTCCTTCAAATTCTGATCCTGTAATTTATCATATGCAAAGAGCTTTCAATAGAAAGAGCAATACTTTCAAATTCTTAAGATACTTTAGTCAAGAAATTTTTCTTTGAACAGCAATGAGTATACAAAACAATGTCAGGGGTATGTGGAGTTACTTTAGTGTGCTGGAAAGCAAGAACATTTAGGAAAACTAGAATTGAAAAAAGGCTAATAAAATTATTTGGGCTTTTTGGTCAACTGTTTGGTGTTTAAACCATGAAGAGCTAGAATATAGAGTCTGATGATGATGATGATGTTATACTTCAGAAGAAGGGCAGGGGTGTGTGGCTTATTTGGAGAGTGTATTTCTGTTCAAGGCCCTTTTGGTCTGTGGTAAAGATGCCCCATAGTCAGTAGAGCTAAAGTAGAACTAAATCCTTTCTTTTGCAAACTCAATCCTTGTGCAGGATTGCCTACCTCTTGAGGTGTAGGCAACTACACTTCTAAGAGGGTGTTAGGAAGGACTGAGGCTTTACTATCAAATTTGTTGTATGTTAACTGTCTTGCATTTGGATTGTGTTTTCCCTAATGATTACCAAGAAATCTAAGAAAGCTAACCTGAAAATAACAAATCATCAAAAAATATTAATCAGTGCTGAATTTTATATCATCACTGATGGCTACTACTATTTGAAAAATCTTCCAATAAAGACATTTACAAGCAGAAATTATTCTGGTGTCCACCCTAGAGCCATACTTGATGGAGATAGGTTTCCTTTCTCCTGTAAGAAATACAGGTGCTGGTGTAGTTTTCATCCCTCTGCATCCTGAGGGAAGGAGTCCCCTTTGGGGGAAGGGAAGGAAATGTCTGGTTGGACATAGAGGTAATAACTATTCCCCATTCATGAAGTAGAAATTTGTTTTTAAGGAGAATGAATTATAGGACTTTCCTGGGGAACACTCACTCACAGATCCCAACGCCAGCAGTGTCCACGAAGAGATCCTGTCATAGTGAGACCTGCCAAAGAGCTGGGAATAATGCAGCTGGGCACAGAGAAGAACCTGATCTGCAATGGACCTATAGGGAGACACCAGGCTTGGAAGTGAATTTATTACTTTTTTCAAGTATGTGATGAAGATATTTTTTAGGGAGATCTTACTATGACATTTCTCTCCTGGGCTTTTCTGCCAGATAGGAAGGACTATGAATAATCTTTACCAGGAAATTAAAAAAAAAAAACAAGCCCCTTTCTGCTTATTATGTAGCAAAGGCAGAACTTCCTGGAGGGTACTAATACAGAGGAGGAAAAGAAGACAGGTCGGTCTGCCCTTGTCATATTTACAAACCTCAATCCAAGTATGAAAGAACGTAACTAGATATAGAGAAAAGGGTAATAATATATCAGGTATACATCTCACATAGGTCCAGCCACAATGATTCATCTGCTTTGTATTTTCTTGCTTCTTGTCAGATTTATTTACTGTTAAATCAAAGAAATCCACCTAATTTTTCAGTGTGCCATTTTTTCTTCTCTGCCTCAGTATGACAGCTGCCTCAGGAGCAAGCTCATAGTTTATTTCTTTTCTGTGGTGTGTCTTTCAAATGTTGCATAGCAAGTTACGTGTTACCATTAATTGTTTTCTGATGTTGCCTTTGTGAAGTGCAGTCTCCTTTAAGGAAGAAAAGAAATAGACTTTTGGTGGCCAATCTCCATCTGGTATAAGATTCCACATGCTCCTTCTATTACTCGTAATGACCATGCGATTGAAGAGAGATTTATCCAAGTGAACCCCTTAGCAATTTATAATTAATAGGCATCACAGTTCAGGTTCCCTAATAATGTCCTTAGAGGTAGTATGAAGTCCTTTGAAATGATCAGTAGCAATTATTTTACTCTCTGTGAATGAATAGCATACAAAGTAACATGCAAATATGTTTTTAAAATTGAATTTTTTTTTAAATTAAAATTTTAAATTCTTCTTCTAGATTATTTTCCCAACGTGGAGCTCCTAAGCACCCTGCATAGCAGCCTTGGCTTCTGCATTCACTACCTCTCTTCATAGGTCTTGAATAACAAGGGCCATGTAAAAGGCAGGGCTGTCTCATAAGTACATGGAGCATTCCCTTTACAGGATGCAAGGCTTGGAGGGGAGCACAGGTAGCAGGTGATTCAGCATCAGCAATGCCTTGTGCCAGCCAACACACAGAGCTCTGGGGCTGGATGAAGACAGACCAACCCTGCTTTTGTTGAAAAGCCTTAATGAGATCATTATCAACCTAGTTACCGACATGAATTCATTCATGGAAGCAGATAATTTTTTAATCAGTTCTAGAATCCATGGAGATGATCCTTGAGGTCCTCTTCCAACCTGGTATTCTACGAACTTTTCCATATGCCAGCCAATTATTTGAGTTTTAAGACATTGTATTGCTTTTGAAAGAAATAAAACTGATAGTTTAAAACGAAGAGAAATTTCTTCAGCCCTTTTCTAGGGACACAAAGATCTCTAGCAACTTTCAAATTGTTCCTACAATAAAATAATCCAAAATCCAAAAAAGCAGAGGTTTATGGTTTGTTATATTGTTTTTGTGATTCTATTTAACTTAGCTTCAGGTTATGATTGATATATCACATAAAAGCACTCCTTTATATAAATAGTGATTAGTTCTGATAACACCACAACTGCAACAATACACAAGGAAATTGAACTAAAAGTAGGATTCATGCGAGAGCTTCCTTTAATTTATCTGAAGATACTACAAAAAGGCTTGAGAATGATTTTCAGCAAATTGCTGTGTAACAGTGTGGTGGCAGATTAGCTTCTTTTCAGCATTACAGACCTGTTTTTCCTGCTCTGTATAGTTAATGTGTGAACCTGGTTTGTGCACAGGGTGGCATTGAGGACCGTGTCTGTCAACAGTCTGTCCAAAAATGAAGCCTTGACATGAACAGGAATGTGGCTCTTCCTAAAGCTGATTACATAAATGGCAATCTTTTCAAGAGCTTTAACAGGCTTTGCCTCACACTGCCAAAACCTGACATTTTGGTTGGTCTTTTATTTTTGGGATAATGTTTTTGGTTTGCAGTGGGAAATTAAAAGGTAGCCATAATACAGTGTCTGAGAAACAGACCAGTATATACTGGTCCTGAAATAAAAACACATGTGAAATCTCTTTAGAGAGAGAATCTTATAACTTTTCTTGATTCTCAAAGGAGAGATATTTCACAACACATGAATCCTGATTGTGCATCGATACATTATATTAATACTGTATTGTCAACAATGCAAAATGAGCCAAACATTTCAACTCGCCCGAAAATCTTTGAGAAAGATTCTGGCTAGTTGGCTTGAAACGTAGGACCAGCTGTGACTTCTGTGGAATGGCTGGCTGGCATTACAGTTTATTAAGAGAAAGAAATAATGATATCTAAAGGGGAGTTGACTCATACCGACTGGTACCTCAAGAGTTTCCATTCCATCTCTAACCCCAATCAGAAAACTCCAGTTCCTCAAATACCTTACTACGAATTTCAGATTTTTCATGAATCTCAAATCTAAAATCTTCAGAAATTTTACAGTGGTACAGGAGAGAACTGCTCATTTGTTAGGTAATGTTCATGGGGCTGTAAGAAGGGTAGCAGAGGAAAATAATTTCTGCCCAAGGATAATGAAATAGTAGTTAAAGGATTGTGTGCTGCTGAAAGTCTCCTTAATTCTTTCATCCAAGTCATTTATTTTATACTCTAGAAGTCTATTTATTCTCTAGAAGCAACTATCAAATCAAGTCTGAGAGATAAGTAATATTGACCAAGAAAATTAGGTCAGTAATTTGTATATCAGACCCAGCTGTGCTTGGCTTCCTGGAAAATCCAATTGATTCTCTGGAGAGGAGTATTGCTCCCTGTGTGTGGTGTGCTGCTTACATGGATTTTACAGAAAATGCAGAGACTCTGTAGCTGGTACTCTACATTTGATTGTGACACTCAGAAATGAAGGCAAGAAATACTGCAAACTTACATGGTATCTTTTACATGCATTACATAAAATAGCACTTGAAAATAAAAAGAATGATTCAGCATCAGTTCTCTTTGAGATGCTTCACAAATCTTTATAGTTAAATCATTCTTCTGCTAAGTCTGAAATCAATTAGTGACTCAGGGTGCCTGACAACTTTTCTGTGTGTAAAACTTCTATTGACTGCAGTGTGAATTTTTTCGAAAAATTATGTTCTGAAGGTTCAAGGCCAGAAGCAAATACAAGAATTTGTCAGTTGCAGAATATTTTTAACTACTCTGGCAAATATTTTTTTCCAACATGCATACTTCTTTCTGTAGGACAAACCCATTCAGATTTATTTGTTAATTACATGTATAAGGTACGGCAAGTTGCAGAAAAATTCTCTTTGTGATAGTTAAGAATTATACTGGCTGCAGAGATGGGATAGTGACCTGCTCTGTAAAGCACTTTGAGCACTGCAGATGCAAAAAATACTGTACATCATAGAAATAATTTGAAACTCTCAAGTACTGAAGAGGACATTTGTTTTCTTCCGAACCCAAGAAGTGCCAACCTTACTAGTTTAGAGGTAAACATTTTGCAATATGATCTTACTAAGCTAGATATGTATACTTACATATACATACTCTATGGCCAGTAAAATGTATTCAGTATGCAAATACAAATTAATTTCCTTTTAAACTAATAGAATAGTCATTTCAGTATGGCCAAATCTGTTTAACTAAATGTACAGAATAAAGAATGCTTTTAATAGCCAGAATTTGTATGTAAAAGCTATTTAAATAAAATAATGAACAAGTACCTTAAAATAAACAATTACTGAGTCAGCTGTTGTGACGAGCAATAAGATCAAAGTGAGGATTAACAGAAAGACTGCCTTAGCTAAAGGCTAATTCTTGGTGCTTTCCCCGTAGGTGATTTTTTTTTTTAAACACTGATCACAGGACCAATTCCTCCCATTACTTCCCACAGCAGTGCAAGATCAATTTGTAAAATCTTACTATACTGTACCTTGATCAAATTGTGTCCTACTGAGTAGACAGTTGTTATTTTCCCTCTCTCTCCTGGAGCATGAATACCTGTGCCATACCCATGCCAAGCAACTAAATATGGATTGTGGATTGTAATCCAATACTTAACACGGTCCCCAAAGGTCTGAAAGCAAAACGTGGCGTAGTCATTGAAGATATCAATCATTGATTCATTTTTCCATCCCCCGTATTTTTCTTGCAGCATCAAGGGCAGGTCCCAGTGGTAGAGTGTAACCACGGGGTCAATATTTCTGTGTAGTAGAGAGTCAATAAGGGTGTTATAATACTGAAGTCCTTTTTCATTGGGAGCTGCTACCACTCCAGTGGGGAAAAGCCTTGACCATGAAATTGAAAATTGGTAAAAAGTAACTCCCAAAAAATCCAGAGCAGACAAATCTTTGTCCAACAAGATGTAACTGTCACTGGAGGTGCCTGTGCTGTCAGCATCCCTGAACTCCGAGTGGGTGAAGCGGTCCCAGATGGAGCAGCCTTTCCCGTCCTTCCTCCAGCTGCCTTCCACCTGGAAAGCGCCTGTCCCTACACCCCAGAGAAACTCTTTGGGGAAAGTGTCATATAAAAACATCTGTGTTTCACTCACGGGGCTGAAGTGGGAGTCCTTTTTCCACACAGATCTTCCTTCTCCAGCAAGCCCAGTAACTATCCTTATGAAAACTAATGTCCAAAAAGTAACAATTTTCTCCAGTCGTTGGCCACACATTATGCCAGTTTATAGTGCCAGTGTTAAAAGTCAGATTTCTTGTACTGATGCTGAAAAAATTCCATTCTTTTGCTGGAGTCCATGCCATACAGACTGTCTTCATTTGCCACAAGCTGCTGGAGTGTTTTATCAAAGCTTCACTAAAAGCTTGTGATTGTAAAAGCCCTGTCAATGATTAGCCTGAACTGTGAGATGTAGAACGGGTCAGAGAATGGTGTAATTTATAGGGAGGTGGCCTCTGTATGACCACTGAGACACCTACCTGGCTTCTCACTGCAGGCTGCCTGTACAACAGAAATGCTAGGAACTAATATATCATCATTTAAAGCTCCGTCATTCAGGCACAATAATTTAGGTGACAGAGGGTCTAAGAAGCTATCATGTCCTTTATTCCTTGTGGAGCTGTATTTTGAGGAAACCTTAACACAATTCACACTACATAATCACCAATTTAAAGGAGATTTATCCTATCTGTATAATTGGATGGCTGGAAGGGCAGTGCATGATTCCTCAGTCCTACCCTGCTCAAACAACCTACTTCTGCTGAAAAACTCTCCCTGGACTTGTGGGAAATTTTGCTGTGAACAAGAGATATACCACATCCTGCTAACTATATAAAAACACAAAGCTATTTCTTTCAAACATACAACTATTTTTCTGTCCTGTATAAAAGTCTGCTGTACAGCACTACATACAGCAGCACTACAAAATCAACAGGGAACTGACTCTGTTCCAGCTCTTACACAATTTTCCTGGATTTCTTAAAATAAAAAAAAAAAATAGCAAAGATAATTATCCCTGAAAGTTGCTACTTCAGTATTGGTTAATTTAACAATTCATATACACAGCTAGGGCATCAGTACAGCCAATATTTATAGAGCAATTTTGCAGTATAATTTGATCTTTTAACATGTTTAGCAACACTGTGTATGCTGAGATACAGTCCATTTACTCAATACAGTAAGACTGATGCCTGCCATTTCTGTTTTTCTTGAGGTATAGTAATTTAAAGTGTGTCCATATAGTAACAGAACTGTTTGACCACAGCTGCAGAAGAGCCTTGAGGAACAACATAGAAGTGTCAAGTAACTTTGCATGCAAGAAAGATATGCACTGAAAGCTGAACGTGGGAACAATTTATCACCTGAGCAGAGCACTCTGGTCAGATGATTTAGCCCTGCTGCCATGTAGGACATGAAAGCCCAGATGCACTGCTGGGCTACTGCTTGCTGCTTTACTGCTCCTGCTCCCTGTGAGAGCACGCTTGCAGCACTGCATAATGCCACTGACACATACCTTTAATTTATCAGTAAAGCTGATTAATCAATACAAATGGAAACCAATTTATTTTTAGGATAAACAACAAAATGTCCATGTTTGTAAGCATTTCTCTGCAGTGTCTTTACAAGAAACATTTTCACCACAGATGAAGACAAGAGCTCCCACTGACATCTTCTGCACTCCAGGTCCCTGGTGCTGGGGTAGCCATGCATCTAATATGAGCCTCTCCCATATAACAAACCCAGCACTCCCTCAGCTACCTGAAGTAACCGATCTACATTTCTCAGCCAAGATCCTACCACACACAGGCAGCTTGGGAACAAGAGGAGCAGACAGGGACTATACCAAGTTGGTTTACTGTACATACTGACATGTTCCTTTTTCGTTCTATGGAACAGCATTTAAAATGCTGTTTGATGGCTATTGCATCAACATCATCCCTCTATTTTGACACATAAAAGCACTGATTGTATGTATCCTACTTTATGAAAGAACACCCAAACACAAGTCGTTGTCAATGCCACTTCTAAAGCAGCTAGTTACCATATTACCAGATGCTCGAGCTCCGAACATCCACAACAGCTTTGTAACACTATGACAATCTGTGGGCAAGAGAAAGACAACAGGCTTCTCCCCACTAAATACAGCAGTGGTAGTACCACTGGCATGAGGATGCAGACAATGTATTGCACCTGCCTGAGATGTGTAAGGTGCAGCAGAGACTGGTGCTCCCAGATGCTTGGTCTGTACAAGGCTATGAACTATATTTCTTTCCTTACGATTGACATGACTGGGAGCAAGGTCTGAAAGTGTTTCAATGTTTCAAGACTGTGAATCCAGTTTCTTACTGCTTGGTCAAATGTAACTATTCGGGCTGTAATTTAACTTCATGAAGTTAAAGAGGAAGCAGTTTAACTGATGTGAATCATATAGTGACTTGAATCTGGAAGGAGGATTTCATGACCTGAGCAAAGACTTGGGGAAAGGAAGTACTGTGACTGTTGTTAATTTGGAAAGCAACCAGCGCAGAAGAGTGAGATGGGATATGGGGCTGTTGGGAAGTGAGGATGTGAAAGGAGGGGAAGAGAATTAATGGTTCCACTGGCTCAAGTGGCAGTGTCAGCACAGGCTCCAACCCTGGTACTGTATGAGGACATCATACAGTATGATGCTGCACAGTGGGATTTCCTGCCTCTGTCCATGCACTTAATCAATCTGGTCTCAGAACGAATCGAGACTGGGAGAAGCTGAAATCTCCAGGGCACTTGCTGATACAGACTCAGTAGTTAGGAAGCCTAATGATTATTCAGTTTCATTCTTAACTATCAGTTTTCCTTTTCTTCTTTGCCTTTGCCAAGGCATGTGATTAAAATGAAG
This sequence comes from Corvus kubaryi, assembly GCF_017639235.1. Classification (NCBI taxonomy): domain Eukaryota; kingdom Metazoa; phylum Chordata; class Aves; order Passeriformes; family Corvidae; genus Corvus; species Corvus kubaryi. The sequence goes on from NW_024582073.1 coordinate 9,016,823, forward strand.
AAAACAACTTTTCACTTGACTCTTGAATATGTACTCTCCTTGTTTTGGGGTTTGGCTTGAAAATCTGGGGTTTGATCTACAGAAATGCTGAACACATTAGCTAAAAGTTTTGAATGTTAGACTGAGTATCTGAGTTGACACATTCATTCTGCCTAGATATGTAAATGAGGAAAAAGACCTAAAGACAAAGTTCACTCAGAAAAAGTGTAATGTTTACATTAAGCTGCTCAGATCTACTAGTGTTAGGTGCTCAGAGAAGCACAACTTACATAATTGCCCACAACAGTGTCATGCAAATCCCTTATCTTTACCTTATACAGCAAAAACAGTTTGAGATGGGATCAAGTCTCTTCTAAAGGCACAGAATTGTGATGGATACTAGAGAAAGCCTAATGTAAATAGAAACTACACCACAGATTTATGAAGAATTTTTGGAATTTTTCATCTGTAACAAAATGCTAATTCCTGCTTTTACAATGCCAGGAAAAATTTATTTTCTTTACTAGAGAGTCTAGTAAGAAAAATATTCCTTATGGGATTCTTCCAAAATAGAGATTACTATCTAGTAAATAGTATTTTAATGCCATTACTACAAAAAATCAGAATTTAACCTGAAATTTCACTTAAAAAGTTGGTTTCAATTCCAAAAGAGTATCAACATAGCAATATACAAAAAAGTGAAAATAAAATAAACAAGATATTAACAAAAGAAAACAGATTATTTTTTATTTCTCAATATAAGAAAATGTAATTTTCTTATTAACAACCTCATCTCTTAATAAGCAAGACAAAGCCTTCACTAATAATAAAACCAGTAGGGCTGGGCTAATTACACAGGGGAAAAAAACTCTCAAGTTCAAGAGTTAATATCTCACGTTTTAAAATGTATTTTAGAAAACAAACCCAACATAAAAAGGCAAATAGTCTGTGAGTTTCAGAAAGGTAGAAAACAATACTAATTAAAAAAATATATTTGTCATAGTGGTGAAATCAAGTGTACTTTATCTACTTCTAAAAAAGCTGTCATTTTAGTTGGGTAATAGGCCTTTAAAACACAACCCATGATCAATTATAGACTCAAAATGGATTTTGCCTTGATTTTATCTTGCAAAGCACATCACAATACGATGAGTATTCAGTTTTGTTTCCTGTGATGGAGCAAGATTCTTCCCACTTCCACTGGTTTCGTAGACATGTACATAGGAACAGAGGTATTCTATGTCTCCACACCATACCCAGGAGTGAATTATAGACATTCCAGGTATTCAGCCTGATGTCTCCATAAAGGGTTAAACTCTTGCCTTCCAAGAAACATGAAGATGTCACAAGCCCACAAGCAGATACTGCTCTGCTAGATGTTACTCTAGGTAACTTTATCAACTACAAATAGAGATAACCACCTGCAGTAACTCTTTTAGCATTATTTGAACAGTTTGGCTCTTACAAATGTCAGCCATTTTAACTGATCTTTAGTTCAGGTATCAGGAATATGCACAGCTTTAAAAGTTACATAACGAGAATTAAATATGTAAATACAAACTTATCACAGGAGATGTTTTTCTAAAGCACTATCAGTTTTGTTTGCATAGCCATTATGTTGAGTGCATATGGAATAACTTGCAAAACAGGCCAAAAAGCACAGCCTGTGCTGTGGGTCTGTGTTTACTTGCTCACTGTGTTCCTTATGCAGAAATCCAAATTCACAAGCTATGCTCATGCTGAAAATACACGACTCCACCTAACCATGTGTGTTCATAAAAGAACGGTAGCAGTTTCTGTGCAAACAGATCTTACAATTACTTAAAGTCCAATTTCAAGAAATAAACAAGAAAGGTAATAGGTATCATTAACAGTTATCTGGAATTTGACCATGCCACCAAGAAGACAGTGAATACAGAGGGAACAATAGTGATAGCATTAGGAATTGCAGTATGAGACGAGTACAAATTGAGCTTGTACTCTTTGGTTGGTTTTTGATGAGTGGTCTCCTAAATCACTGGCAGTATTTGTAACGTCACAAATGCAGTTTGCCTTCCCTATTCTTCTCCAAGTCCAACAATAATTAGCAATTCGGTAGGTTGGCAGAATCTAAACATTAGCCAATATTTGAGAGTGGAGTCATTTCTATTTGGCTTGACCAAGTTTATTCCCTTCCGGTGTTTAGCAAGTAGAGGGAAAAAAATGGAAGAAAATATAGATTTCATTAAAATTAATTAGAAAATTAAGCAACCTGTAGGAGCAGACACAGCGTTAATTTCCCGGTTTCTCTTGGACTTCTAAGACTCCGAGCTCTCCCCAGCCTTAGCGCATGGGAGAAAATACTTTCAGAGGAACCAGAGCCCGACGCTCCCTGCACAGCCAGAATGGAAGGGACATCACATGTTTATGACCAGGAAATGCCTTTCAGTGCTGCGCTGACCCGGGCCTGGCTGCCCACCTATTTTGGGTGCTGAGTTTGCCTCAGTGGCCTAAAAAGTGACAAAAATCACGGAGGCCTGGCACTGCTCGCTTGTCTGTTTTCACCCAGCAGTTCAGCCTGCCGGCTCGCCTGCTCTGCTGGAGGCGCCCGAGCACACGCAGCTCCATTTTGAGCTGCTGCTGCTGCTCGAGGCGGCGGGAGCGGTTAAACCTCCGCCGCGGGGAAGGGCCGCTGCCGCCCGCACACGAACGCGGACGGGGGCGAGGGGGCCGGGGCCGGGAGTGTCCTGGAGGCAACCGGGGTCCCCTGGGATCCACCGCTATGGCCCCGGCCCCGGCCCCCGGCCCGGGGTACGCCCCGGCCGCCCCCCAGCCCCGCCCGTCGCGGCCGTGACGGCAGCGCCGCGCGCCGGGCCGCGGGAGTTGGCGCGAAGGCGGGAGCATG
>NW_024582073.1:9020085-9143707 GCF_017639235.1 Corvus kubaryi
AGGGTGAGCGAGCCCCGCGGGCGGCCCCGGGCGCGGAGCCCCGCGCGGTGCCCGAGCGGCTGCGGCGGAGAGGCCGCCCCGCCGCGCTCCCGCCCGCAGGGGCCGAGGCCTCCCGCGCGTGCCAGGAGCGTGAACCCGTGGCCGAGGAAATGCCCTTGCGCAGAGGGAGATGCGGCTGAGCCTCTCCAGCTTCCCTTTCCCCCCCGAAAGCGGGTGGGGAGTAGGGCGCGGACCGTGGGCTCGTCCGGGGAAGGAATGCGGATAGGCAAACCTTCTGTAAACGCGGTGTGCCGGAGTGTTAACTCTTCCTTTAATTCCAGCGGGAATTAATTCCACACGAGGCGTTTCTGATGCCGAGCTGGAGGGTGCACAGTATTTGCAGGAAAACAGTTCGAGTGGGGAAAAAAAGAGCTTGAAACTCTGGAAGTAGACACTTGTTTATAGATAACGATGCAACCCTCAGTAGGATGTAAAGAGATTTTAAATGTAAATATATACGTGTTCCTGTGCTTTCCAAAGTGCTGCTCACCTTACCTTTACAGCCACCCTAAGATGGTATCCCCTTTTCATTTCTGGCTCAGATAAGTTTGCTTGTATTCAGATGGAGTTTCTGTCCCCACTTTTTACTGGCTTAACTACAGACGTCATTTTACAAGTTAAGTGCAACTCTTTGGACTCTCCAAAGAGTTTAAGCTTGTTTATAGCTTATACCTGGTGCTCCGCAATGATGGGTGATACAACCTGAGTCTTCTGCTGTACTGGCAGAGGTTTGCCAGCACTAAGACTCCTGGCACTATTAAACTGTGATATTTTCATGGTTCGTTTTGGGCTGGCTGATTACTTCAAGTTTATGTACAAGGACATATCTCTTCTGTGTCCCTGCTATCACCTTTTTAGAAAACTGATCTTATTGGAAGGCTTGCTTCCTCCTTTCCCACCTTCCTAGGACAAAGGGATTCTCCTTCTTGTGTAGTCTTCTGAATGTCACCATCTCGCAGTGTCTGGCCCTGTCCTAGAAGGGAGGGAGACAACCATCATTTTGGGGAATGTAAAAGTTGCCTAAGCCCATTCCCTTTTCAGTGCTTAAGTGGCTGCTCAACCATCACTACTGCAGCTGTGGAAATAGAGGCAAAAGTACAGTGATGTTAGTAATGGTGCAGCCTGTTCTGCTTGTGGAACATCAGCATGAGCATATTGCAAGTCCATGTCATACCCTTGCAAACTTTTTTCATGCAGTGTGAAGTGTAAGTAGCCCCTGTTAGCTTGGTTCTGCAGCATACTCTCAGCTATGCTGAACTGATGTGTGCACAGTTACACAACAAGCTGACTTAGAAGAGATTTATTTTTCACCCAGATTAGTGGCCTGACCCGGTTCCCAAGCAGTGAGCTACACTGGTACACCTGAGGGAATGAATGCCCAGGAGTAGAGAGTTCTTGAGTTTTGTCTTGCTGAGAGGGACACTCATGGCTGGAGCTGGAGCATCAGCTGTTAAACACTGAGAACTGTGATACTGCTACAAAAGCACTGCTGCAGTTACCACTATCAGTAACTGTTCATTAAGTATAGTTATCCAAGCAGGTATTACTTCAGGTTTCACTGAAGTGATACTATAAATCTGATTTTAGTTAGTGCAATTGCTCTGGAAGTGCCAAGTGTCAGAGCTGATACCCAGGCAAAACTTGCACTGGAATAGGCAGATTGGAAAGAAATAATGTTGTTTTGATGTGAGGCCCTCATTGAGACTCTCAGAGTACCTGAAGTAAGGTGCATTACTTTCTGCTGCAGTCATTGAGCTAGGTTGGTGAAGTTCAGTTTTCTGTCTCGTATTTTGAGGTGCAGACTGGATTATATGATGTTACTTTGGAAAATATTCTGCCGTAGTGAACACTAGTCTTGTAAAAACACTCTTTGAGTTAGCAGTCTTCGTACTACCTAACAAATAGGTTTCAGTTTCTGTTTCTCTACCTAATAAAACAGACAGATGCAAATCTTTCAAGAGAAAACTTGCAGCCTGGCATGATTAATTACTGTGGTCTTCTGTTACTGCGTAAGATGGAGGATTTGAAGCAGTAGTCAGAACAGGCAAGGACTAGATGGCACAGCCGTGCAACTCTAAGATAACTGAGCAGGAACCAGCTTTTAAGGCCTTTCACATGCTATGCATCAGTCACCCCACTTGAGTGAGCGTGATCAGACATTCTTAGTTACAACTCCTACCTAGGTGGAACTGCTCAAAGTTAATTCCTTGCTGGTGCTGCTGTGGAAGCAGCCCTGGGGAGCCACAGCAAAATAGCCTTGCCTATTTTAATTTTAGCCTTATGGGCAAGGGAGCTGCCATGCTGGTCAGTATCTGCAGGATACACAAGGCACATTGCTGTGGTTTTTGGGGTGATGTCCTGGAAGGAATCTTGATAGTTCCAGCCTTTCCTCACTGGAACGAGCGTAGATAAAAGCTAAACATACAGATTTTCCTGGTGTGTATATATATATATACATCTATATATATATATATATGAGACCTGGTGGTCTCATATATGTATGGATGGCATAATATACCAATAGGAAGGTCAGTCAGAATATGTTAAATAGATAAGCCCAGGATGGAGGAAAGTGGTCCTGTCTGGGATCTAAGCTTGTATGATAGATACTTACGTGGCTTGATTTCTGCAATTAGTTATGCAATGAATTAATAATTTATTTGGCATATCTTTATAAATGGCCTGAAAAATCTGTGTCATGATTCTTGCATAAAAGCTTCATTGAAAGGTACCTTTATTGTTGCCCTGAGGCATACTTTTCTCCCAAACAATTCTGTATTCACTGTGTTATGTCAGCAAGGTTACCTTGTCCTCTGAAGAGCAGGATAGCTGAAGATTGGTGAATTTATAGTGGAAGATTAAAGAAGGTTGTGCACAGATGTCAATCTTCCTTTGTAGCTTAGGGCTGTGTATTTTAAGTTTGCATTTCATAAACCTTGTATAAATCTTAAAAAATTCTAATATTATTGCCTATGCTTAAAACACCAGAAGGTTCTGCAAAGCTTTTGCCACAATTATGTGCATTTTAAAACTGATTCCAGAACCGTAATCCAAAACTAAAGGTTTAGTTAGAGGAAAAACAGTGAAATTAATAAATCTTCTTAAAAGCCTGTGGAGAAGCCTACTGAAAAGCTTTAGAAATAAGTTAAAGCAGGCATGTGGTTTTAAAGTGGGCTAACCAATGTAACACATGTTCCCTGCTACCACTTTTAAGGTGTATAAGCTTGAAGACTGTAATTTTGGGATGTATTCATGTTCCCTCACATAACAATTGCCAGGTAGCACAGAGGTTGGCAGAGGATGGTAGATTTGCGGAGCACCTCACTTACTAGCTAGCAGTTTTTGGTGAAAACAGTAGAATGAATGGAGCCTTACTGTTGATCTAAAATTAAATCCTCAAATATTTTAAGCTTTAAAGTAACAACTATTAAAAAATGTAAATTTTAAAGTCACTTTATTTTGCAGTGTTGTATTAAGTATTTAAATTATTTTGCTACATAAAAGATCTAATGAGACTTGTTCTTCTTTTGCCAAGTTACCTTAAGCCTAAAAAGAAGTCAGTAATAATGAGTATAATTGAGTGATCAGGTCCACAAATCTACTTGGAAACTTTTTGAATAGATGCTCTCTTCAAATCTGTTAGCTATAGGTATCAGCAGTCAAAATTTCAGAGCTTCTATAGTACTGCATTTATATTGTAGGAATATATGTAAAATAGTGGAGTGTTGAAAATCTGTGCTTCAAGGCATGAATTCCATGGATGGAAAAATGTGAAGTCACACTGAGGAAGAATGATTTTCAATCTACCATTTGCTGAATCTGTATTAGTACCTGCAGTTAAAACACAAAGAGCCTAAATTTTTACAGGAAACAACATTTCCAATTCTATAAAATTGTTTTAAGTGTACTAAATTAATTTATACATGTCCCATTTTTTGTTTATGCTTTCAAATCAGATGTTCCATTGATTTTAAGCCCTAAATCCAAACTGACAGAGAGTGACGGTTAGAAAAAGAGCCTCAAAGACCCCTTATTATCAATCAGACTTGATGCCAATTTCCTAAGAATGTACTACTTTACTTGTGGTTCCCTGTAATAATAAAGAAGTGCCAGCTGAAGTCCATGATAGGGAATAGCTTTCAGCTGGGTACAGTGGAGTCCTGAGCCCTATCCTTTACCTGCTATATATGATTTAGGCCAGGTACTTTCTTTCTCTGAAATGGCTGCTAACCCTGGCAGTAGTGATAACAACCAGGTACTTGTTTTCTCAATTTCTTTTAATAAAACTGGATTGCTAGATTTTAAAAACAGAAGTCAGATGCGATTTTGTGTATACAATAGTGATTTTCTAAAATTTAAGCTTCAGCTGCTGATTTTACATGCTTAGAAAGCTTGTTATGGCTGTATTGTGGTCAGGTACTAAAATAAGGTAACAAAATTGATCTTGGTGTTACTTTATTTAAATTTTGTAAGTTTCTTGCTGGCTAGTTTTTTAATGAGGTGTAAGTTACTGTCTTAAAAATTTATGAGAAGGTGGAAAATGCAGTATGTGCTGCTACTTCACTCTTTCAAGCTCCTGGTCCTTTTCTGTCTTTCTACATTGGGCACTACTTCATAAGTGTGTTGATCATATAAACTATAGAAATATTTCAGTCCAGGTTTGTGACAATCAGAAAAAAAGAATTCTAATGATACATCTGTCTTAAGTCATTGTATTTCATTGCTGGTGGAAGTTTGTCTTGCATTTTATATTGGTGAAGATGCCCAACTAAGGAAGAAATAAATTTTTTTCATGATTCGAAGACTAGAGTCAGGTGGTGAGGGTGTCTGAGCAGCTACTTTTAACTATCTGGGCTTTGTTTTCTGAACTGTAAACAAAATTTCAAAATCAATAAATGTAATGGAGCTGCTGAAAAGGTCACGTAAGTGTAGTGTGAAGAGCTGTCTGTATTTAAAAATTTATAAATCTGCTTTCCCTTTTACTAGGATATCCGGAAATTCTTTGGTGTTGTACCACCTGGAAAGCGACAAGAATGTGAGTCTGTGAAAAAGAGTGAAAGAATTAAAAATGGTGAAGGACCCTCAAGTGGGAAGAAAAGGGAAAAGGAGGCTAAGGTTAGTTTTGCTTTTCATATTTATGAAGTGCTTGGTTTCTCTGATGCAAGATTGATTGTGTATCTAGCGTTTTTTAAAGTCATAGTTCTTCTCACATACTAAAATAACAGACTGTATGTCAGTTGTTTTTACAGGTATGGGAGGAAACTACCACTTAAAATTAACTCATAGCAGTAAAACTTTGTAGGTGGTGAAGAAAATTGCTAGTTAAAAAAATTTGGTTTGTAGGACAAAGGTAGGTATAGAAGTTCTTAGGGTTAAGAGCTAGTGTAAGAACAGTCTGATATATTTGAAGTTATTCTGACTATAGCCGCAGTTCTCTAAGTAGGTTTGGTTATGTAATTTTTAGTTTAATAAACCCAAGGTTTATGCACAGTAGATGCAGACATAGCAAAGACCTCATGCTTACAAATGAGGTAAAAGTCTGTGGTGTAGTGCCTGCTGACCAGTTTTTTTACCCAGGTGTTTTAACACCTGTAAAGGAAATGTTAACACTGTGTTTGTTGGGATCACTTCTCTAAACCTGCTGCAAAGACCAAATTCTTTAAAATGACTGGTTAAACTAGATGGGGTTCTGGTTTCAGACTACTTTCCATGTTAATCACCTGAGCTGTATAAAAAAGAAAGCAATGGCTAAAGCTAGTTTTAAAATCACTTAAAGAATGGAGGGATTTCTAATAGGATGGAATGTTTAATGTGAAACATAACAGTTTGGAAGAAAGAGCTGGCTTAAAAAAGTATTCTGACTGTATAATTTCAGAGTGAAAATTCTTCCTTATTTTCTCTCTGCTGCATCTTTCCCCCTCCCACACAGGGGTTAGGACTATTTGTAAACGTAATATTGGAAAAGAAATAATTTCTGTTAGAATTTGTTTGAAACTCATAAATTTGGATGTATGACTGTCTGAAAGCTGAGAGGATCTGTGTAATGGTTGAACTAATGGACTGTTACACTTAGGTGAATAATTCACCCAGTGAAGACGATTCCAAACAAAAGCGGACAAAAAAGAAGAGAAGAATAATCTATGATTCAGGTAGTGTTCAAAGTTGTTTCTGAATATTCCTTTGTATTTTTTGCATCAGCATGCAAGGTTGATTAGGTAAATTGTATATCTGAAAGTTTTTTGAGGTTTTTTTTTAGTCAATGCAAGTAAAACTTTTTTCATGGCAAATATTGATGGATACAGGTGTTTGATAATAATAAGAGTGCCAGGTATGTAATATACAATGCAAGGTAACTTTTAACAAAACAGCTGTTAAAAAAAAACCCAAAACACAACCCACACGCAAAAAAAACCCCACAAAAAAGAAATTCAGATGATTAATTTTATCAAAACTTGGGAACTTTTTTTATTGCTATGAGATTGTATATACATTGTGGAATGCTTTAGGTTTTTGGTTTTATTAAGGAAAAATAACATCCTACAGTGGGTACAGGAGGCTGATTATATACTATAGCTTTACATTTCTTTGCACTGCATGAACATAATCTAGGAGATTGTTTTAAAAGCAAACTTGGGTTTAATTTATTTGTCTTTTCCTATTAAAAAAAGTCTAGTAAATGTTTGTTCCATAGTTAGAAATACAGTATGAAGCACAGAGAATATAATTTGAAGATATCACATTCTGAAAATATTCTTTGGAGTATTACAATAAGGGAAACCCATTTTATAGCACTTACATCTTAAAACATAACCCAAACAACAAAAATCCCCAAACAAGAAAACCCAAGCCCTTGCATGTCAAGATGTTAGATTAAACTAGAAATGTCAAGCTTTAAAATTAAATTTTCTGATCTGCTATGTAATTTAAATCCTCTTTGATGGTATTCTGTATCTTGTTGTGAAGCTGTAGAAAAGATTGCAGGTGTTCCTACAATTTTTGACTCCTACCAAAGACTTCAGCTTGAAATTTTAGAAGCGGTCTCTTTAATAGAAGACTGCTTTTCTGGTTGAAGAAAAATGATCACAGAAACATGTCCTAATAATGCAATTATATATAGAAAAGTGTTTTCAAATCTTTAGATAAAATGTTTTATAGACAGTTCCTGTTCAGCAGTAAGGAATAGTAGGAATACAAAATTAATATATTGCTCAGCTGATACCTTTAAAATACTGATATTGTTTGGAGATTCTAACCCTTTAGTAGTAGGAGAGAAAAAGAGAAATAGTACTCTAAGCTCTTCAAGATGGAAAACTCTGTGGGTGGTTTTGTTTTCATTTTTGTTTGGTTGGCTGGGTTTTTTTTGTTGATGGGGTTGGGGGATTTTTTGTTTGGTTTTTGTTTGTTTGTTTTTGTTTGTTTTTGTTTGTTTTTTGCTTGTTGTGTTTTGTGCAGGGTGACAGTATTCAAGTCAACTGACTGTATCCAGTCTTTTTTTTAGATATAATTACAGTATATTTGTGTTTATCATGGGAAGAGGTAGGCTCTATACATTAGCCCTCTCTGACACTTGTTAGTTGTCTCTACTTCTTCAGTTCATCCTGCTGATTCATTTGGATGCTGGGATACATAATCCACAGTAGTGTAAATTTGTCATCTCGACAGCTTTTGGGATGTGGAGAATGGTTGGTGATGAGTGGCAAGTCACCAGTGTTCTCCTGAAAAAGCAGAGTACCACCTCAGTGATTTTTTTTTTTTTTTTTTTGTCTGTTGTTAGTTTGTGGAATTGGTTTCATGGAACACAGCAGCATAATATTATATTTTTTGTGGGTTTGGCATTGGGTTTTTTTCTGGGTGTTTTTTTAAAAATGTTTGCTTGTTTGGTTTTGTTGGGTGTGTTTGGCTTTTTCTGAAGTAAGCTGCTGTGGTATCTTTGATGGTCGCATTCTTTTTCAGAAAGGTTGTTATACAGGTATAGCAGTTACTGAAATAAATAACAAAGTATTGTTATGTAAACAAAAAACACTGTCAATGCTGGGTTCTGACCAGATTTTCATTTAGTCATTTATGTGATGCATGAAAAGCAGAGCTATGCTCTGACCTCCCTACCATGGTAGGAATATGGAGTCTTTTTCTCACTCAGCTGAATATATGTGAACACATGTTAACTGTTAGGCTTTAAGTAACAGATCACATATGTGTATGTGGAGGAAATCTACATTTATGTTGTGGTCAAAATACAGATTCAGAAGAGGAGGTGTCGTCAGTGAAAAAATCCAAGAAGTCACCTGAGAAAAAAGCAGCTACTTCAAAACTTGGTAAAGTTCTAAAGCAGGATCCTGTTGTTTATATTTCAGAGACAGGTAATGGAAGAAATATATCATTATATGTTCACCTATAGTGGGGGGGGATTATGTTACAGTGGGATGGACTGTTTGACTGATATACTCAGATGTGACCATAAAACCTAATATTGAGGAAGACAAATTATGTTCTCCTTGAACAAGCTAACCAAAAACACTTCAGAAGTTCAGCCTCAAGTACTGTAAAGTCACGGGAGCAGGCTGAAAACTGAGCTGATGTTGAGTAGTGGCTTAGGTTGATTTAAATAGGCATATAATTTAATGAGGTAATGCTTCCTTGCTTAAAGAGAATTCTATAGATTATGGAGAAGAAGTTAAGTACCTTTAATATAGTTTAGCTGCTCAGTAGCATACTTAGAAATAACTGTTGGCTGCAGGTTTGAAAACATGCATGTTTTCAAATGTTATTTTACTTGGTATATAACGTTCCATGTGTAATCTCTGTGTGATATGTTGGTGACTACAAAAGTTCTTGGTTTTGTCTGTAACTTCTCAACACAAACATTTAGTTTGTCACTTGCTGCAGTGGTTGCCGGTACTTCTGCACCCAGTCCGAGTTGGGCTGAACCTGCAACTTCTGTCTTCTGCCTTCTGTATTTGTCTCTGGAGCAGAGTTCTTTACTAGCCACAGTGCTTCCTGAAGAAACTGTGATTGAATTAACAGACTTGAATCCAAATCTGTTTTGATAAAACAGGTTTTTAAGTAATAGAATTTCAGTAGTTCTTCTGTGATCTTCTTTGAGTTTTATTATACTTACTTTGGAAGAGTGGACACTGTCCGTAGGTATGGTAGTATTTTTTTGCTAAGTTTACTGCTGAACATAAACATTGCCTTCCTATAATCATACCATGTATTTTTAAAACAAAAAGGGATTGTTTGCTGCAGTATTGCATTAGAAGTGTGGCTCAACTGGGTTTTTTTCTATACTTTTCTTCCTCCTTGGGGTCTTTTCAGAATTCTTGTCTTTAAGATACATTGTGCTTATTTTGCTTGTCCTAGGTAGTTAACCTGGCTGTACCATGTCAGGTATTCAAATGAGCTCAATTTTCCAAAATAACATGAACATTTTATTTGTTGTACTTATCCTTTTACTCAAAGCTTTGCTTCCTTTGGCAGTTTTGCCCACAATTCTTTCCTAATTAAAAGGATCTTTAAAAGCATTTATCCCAGTGTAGGTAAATGATCAAATTCCTGGGGAATAAACAGTACATATTTAGGTTTATTATGCAATTCCAAGTGGTGTAATCAAGTTTTTCTGCATAGGGGTACCACGGGACCACTAGTCAAGGTTATTAGTGAAATCCCTGAAAGCCATGGGCTCAAGGTTACTCTTATCAAAAGAGTCTTAGGTACACACAGGGTTGACTTAACAGTGCATTTTAAAACAATGCCTTTATAACTTTGAGACATAATGCTTGAATTTTGTTTACATTTAATTTCTAGAAATTGTTTCTTCAGCTTAATGGAACTGTCAAGCTGAGTGCATTTAAGTGGTATCAATCCAGTAATTAGCTTGAGATAAATATGTTCTACAAGAATAGGAATATAGACATATAGATAGAAAAGATCCTAACAAAATTTGTAGGCATTTGTCCTTTTCTTGTTTTTACTGTTATTAAAAACTTAAATCAAGAATGTACTGCTTGGACTCACTCAGAAGTCAGAATCTCATTCTCAAGAGTTCTGTCCATGGCAGTGTTTGAAAGAGCCTTTTGGCATCAAGAAGACAGTAGAAGTTTGGTAGTTAATTCCCTCAACCTATTTTTCAGTTTAATTTGAAACTTTTTTCATCTTGTTGCTTGAATTTCTTTTCAGCTGTTCAATATAATTATGTGGGATACAGCTTTCTCCAAAAGTGTTTGGGGAAATTAACCTTTTGGTTTGTCTAAGAGTAGACTGATCTGGATTACTGTGTTGCTTTGTTTCTTATTGGCTTGTGAACAAGTTAATTTTTTAAAAGGCAAAAGAACAAAGCAAGAATAATTACTCTTTGGTTTTTGTTGATACATTTAATCTAAATAAATATTTAGTTTAACGATGGCCAAATATAAAACGAAGTTATTCTGTACAGTAACAAGGGGACAAAAAGCCTTTTTTTGTTGGTAGTACAGTCTTAGGGGATTGGGAAAAATCCAAATGTTCTCATTAAGAGAACATCCAAATGTACTCATTAAAATAATACTTGTTCTGTTTAATGAAGTACAGAACCTTGAGCTTTGTAGATGACCTGTTATTGTGGTCTGTTGAACTTCATCTGGTTTCATCACAGGTGGTGATTTAGCAGGAATTTTGACTTCTCTTGAAGTGAATACTTAATCTTTCATATACATTGTGCAGAGGTAATCATGTATATGTAGCGATTGCCTTGATTGCTTGAATATCTTTAAAAAAAGAAAACCCTTGTTGTAGTGGTAGTCTGAATTATTTATAAAGGTAGAAAAACTGACATGGTAGGAACTGAGGAGGTCTGTAGGCTACTGGAAAACTGTTCCTTTAGAGCTTAGAAGACAGGACAAAAATAATAGCTTGTGGAGGTCCTTGCTGAATAGAAGCTCTTTTAATGTAGAGAATATTAGGGATGGGGAAACAAACAAACAACAAAACAAACCCAAACAACCTCTGACAAAAATTTAGTTAAGTGCTAATACTGGTGGGCAAAAAAAAATAGTCCCCACATTCAAGCACAGGTTCAAATGAGCAGCAGGTTGTCAGTGAATAAGCATGTCTTGCACTGAAATATTTCATGAGGGAGTAAAATACTGTCACTGGCACTTCTTAGGCAATACTTGTGTTCTGCTTACTTATGGCAAACGCTATACGTAGGTAAAATGTGAGGAGGGGATAAATAGTACTCTATGTACCAACTTTCCTCTAAAGTGTTTCATGCAAGGTCAGTTGAGGTGTAGTTGAGCCTTAAGGGAGTTTTGAAACATACTTGAGGAATAAGAGTGGGTTCTGGGAGAAATCCTCTGAAGAAGCTGGGATGGGTGTTGCAGAGGAGAATGTAAAAGTTATTGAGGAGTGAGCCCGTTTAAAATTAATTTGGTTAAGTTTGGGGATACCAGCAGTACAATGTAAGGGTCGTGTAATGGTAAATGTGCTCTTGAACTCAAACTCTTAAAGAGTTGAGAGGAGTGTTGTATGAACATAGTAAATGTATGATAGTAGTTAACTCCCTGAATAGGGGAGTAAGGGTAAACCAGGGGTGTGGATGAAGTTAAATATAATCTTACTCTTATAGAAGTGGTCTTTTTTTCTTTCTACAGAAACTAGGATAACAGTAGTATTGAGAAATAAATGTAATTTTGACTAAAAAAAGGATTCATTTATCAGAAGACATTGGAATTACTTGTCAGCCTGTATTTCAAACATGGCAGGACATGAAATGAAATTAATTTTAGTTTAGTCTCTGTAGCAGCACTTCAAGCTGTACCTGTGTTAGCTCAAGATTTTGCTGCTTTCCTCTGCCTGTTCCTATTTTCCATGCTGGAGACCTTTTTGCTCCCTTTCAGATCTCCTTATTGAGCTGCCAGAGTAACTGGTCTTAATGTGGTTAATCTGCTGGATTAGTTCAAAATGTAAAAAGAGGATTTATGTTTAAATTTTTCTTCTCGCTGATTGATTTTGTTTGAAAACAGAGCATTGTGTCCTGAGAGGCTCAGTAAGTTCTGTTGCCTGAGCTGCACCTGGAAAAAATTGGCACATTTATATGTGCTTGGATTGCTTTAAGTTACTTTTGTTCATGTTTTGTAATTATTCACATGGCATTACTGAGTGTTCCTGTCATGCACGGAACTTCAGGCAATTAAACCAGAACATGAAATTTCATTGCATGGGGGGGATTCAGATCTGCTTCTGTGAACTACTGTTGTAGAAAAGTAACCTGCTCAAGTGAATAAAAGTTTCAGTAATAATAAGCTGGAATGTGTTAATGGACTGATCACTTCTAATTGCTTGCTGAGGTAATACACACAGCTGTTTCTATGGCAAGTGCAAGCATTTCATTTGGAAGGAGTTGCTGTAATTGATGGGTTTGCAGCTATAAGATAATTTACTGTGTTTTAAATATATTCACCTTTCTTACGTATTTTGATGGTCCCAAAACAGCATACAGACTTGACTAAGAATTTTGTTTGGTATGTATTGGACCAAGGATATCAAAGGCTATGTAGTTTGACACTCAAGTGTCTAAGAACATGGTAGTTAACTGCATTTCAGTCTTGTATCCCTAAACCTTTTTATCTCAAAGTGAAAAATAAAGCAGAGGCAACTTTCTGCTGTTACCTTTGATAATGGGAAAATCCAAAAATAATTTTGTTTCAGGGGTGTAAAGGTGAAATGATTCAGGTAAGCTTTATATTTTTATACCAGCACAGAACTGTGATATGTCAATGTAGGCCAAGTGCTAACAATTGTGGTTTAAAGTGCATGTTTGCAGTACATCTAAAATCAATTAGCTTTTTGAGAAATGGCATGAAAAGTCTAAAATGACATAGTGACATAATATCTACATTTAAAAATGTAAATTGCAACTACTAGCCTTTTTAAATGAGGAGAAATTAAACTTTGCTAGTCACACATAGCATGTGCTCTTTGGAAGGAGTTACAGGGGTTGAGTTGGAATAGACCTGCTGGCTTTTTTGAGAAGTGGTTATCTTAAAGGTAATCTTTTTAAAGATTTACTTTAAGCAAAAAATGAGTACAAAACTCAATCCTCCCAAGTGTTGGGAGTGTTGGGAGTGTTGGGTACTGACCCATGCATAGGTAAAGTGAATAAAGTCAATACTAGGACTGTAGACAAACCCTATTTTCTGCACCCTCAATACAGCTTAGACAGCAATGCCTGTTGCTGGAGATGGCAAGTTCTTTAGGACAGGAACTGTTTTAAGTACTTGCACAGAAGTGGTGTTGTTGAAACTGAAGAACGTCCAGAATATTACCCTTTCATACAAGTAATGTAGATTTAATGATTTTAGGATGTAGTCCTTTAGCTCCATATAGAAATCCTTATGTACTAGTCTACAAATGCCAATTCAACATACATCATAGTAAGTACAAGTTATTTGTAACCTGTAAATGCCCTGCCTATATTTGGAGTTGGTTTTATGACATCATAGTAGGCTGTCCCTGCCTCAAATATTTTGTATCTTAAATAGAATAGGAACCGGGAAATTACATTCTCTGGTGATGAGCAACTCAACAGTACAGAAATAATAAATTAATAAAATTATTTCATTGTTCTGAAGGTGCTCTGAGGATCTGTCCTATACTGCTTGTTGCTGTTGTCCCTGCCTGCAGTAGATTGCTCCCTTTTTAGATGGGCTGAGGTCATTCCTGTACCCAGGCCTTTTAAAAGGATCTGAATTTAAACAATGTTTAAAATAGGCTAGATAATTTTCATCAGGCTGAATTAGGGAACAGCTGCAGATGTTGCTCAGTAATCAGCAGGTGAAACTTTTGAGAAAGGGTGAGGATAGGAAAGAGGAAGAGGACTAGCAAACAGTTACAAGTGACCTGCTGGCATTGATGTATTAACATAATTGTGGTACTGCTGGAACGGTATATAAAAGCCAGCTGTGCTTTAGTGTCACGGAATAGCTCTTAAAACCCCCAGGATTATATTGTTCGTTGCTAGGGAAGTTTGTCCTCCTACATTGCCTGGCATAATAGATCCCTGCTTCATGTGTAGTGTTTGCATACAAAATAATTAAAAGCAATCTCCTGATTGTCACTGCGTGTGTGTTCCATTGATCACATGATTAGCTTTCCCTTTGTCACATGTCCTTGATTTCCAGAAGCCTCAGCTAAAATATATTTACTTGTGTTTGTAGTTCTGAGCTGATCCTGGGGGACAAAAAAAAGAAGTGTATGTTCAGGATATTTTTTCATTGTGTAACACACGAAAATGGATCAATGTAAGCAGGAAATACTGTTATTGGAATAGTCATGTTCTGCTGTAGAAAGGTTTTACAACAGAAAAGTCACCTAGTTGATGATGAAATTGATTCCTGTTTCTTGGTGAAGTCCATGCCCCTGTATAAGGCTATCTCAAGGTTTGCCCAGTAATTGCTATAAGAATGCAATTAATCTACAATTTTTACAAGTTAAAATCCAAATTTTTACTTGTATTTTCCCACAAATTATTAACTTGCTTGTATGAAAAAGAACATATCTTTTTCCTTTTACAAGTCATGTGTTGAGAATAGTGCAGCAGCAATAGTAGTACTCTTCTTGGCATTTTCAAAGTTGTAAATAAAGTTGCCTACATGCTTGTAAGGAGACTGGAAGCGTGCAGCTGATTAACTTTGCTGTTCACTTCTGTGGCAGTAGGTGTGTGGGAACAGTTTGTTTCAAGGAAGAAGTGTTAAGGTTTTACTGAAAAAGTTGGTGTTCATCATACTTGAAATAAGGGAAGTGCCTGGAGATCAGGTGAATTTGCGATGTGCTTATGAATTTCCTGAACCTGGGATGAAACTATAGTCAGTCCCCTAAAGCCTCTTTTGAAACCCACTTAATAGAATGAGGCTGGTTTTGTCTCCTAATGACCACTTCCGTGTTCTCATTCTCCCTTTTCTTTATTTACTTTTATCAATGACTGTTCCTGAGTGAGTCTCGTTTGTCTTCCGCCACTGCTTGCAGTCAATAAATGCTTCTAATCCTGTAATTTCTTGGAACAATATAATTAGAGCCAAGTTCTGACTATTGATAATACATAGTACTGGCTTCATAAATGACTTGAGTCTGTATATTTTTAAATTAAAATCTAATTGTATTTACTCTGCTGCTTTCTACTTGAGAGAAAGCAATATCCCGTTGGGTTTTGTTGCTATTTATGGTTATAAGTGAATAATGAAAAAAATCAAAATGGCATACAGATCTTCTGCTAACAATAATGATAAGTAACAATTCATTTTTATCATCAAGCAGTTGACAGATAGATGTAATTACACCTGTATTAATTGCTGATTTCCAGTAACAGTATATTTTACTCCTGCAAATATATTTTTTTGTTAAACTGAAAAATTTGAAAGAACCAAAAATATTCTTGAAATTGTTTATGAGATAAGCAGTCTCCTATTCAGACTTGAAACTATCATAAATTAGGAGTCTTAAGCATCTAGAGTCCAAATCTCCCTGATATGTCATAGTTTGTTAAATTGAGCTAAATGGCAGTAAGAGATTTACTGCTGCATCGGGAAAATAAATTGTGTTGAGAATAGCAAAGCTTTTAGCTTTGTGTAAAACTTGCTGCTGTCAGCTGGGGGTCTGGGCTTGAATTTTCTCTTCCATATATTGCTTTGTGAATTGAGTTGGCTAAAATGCCACTTTCTCATGGATAAATTTTTATCCTTAGGCATTTTCAATTTAACTGCTGAACCAATTTACCCCCTTACAGATGCACGTTTGTGTTAGTTTTTTCCCTCTCTCAGCTTTCTCTCGAAGGAATAGGTGGAATCCTGCTTGGTTCTCATTGTATTCTGCCTTGTAAGTGTTCAGTAGCAGGAAGTTCTGGCTGATGCCTGTAACACTCTAAAACACTGCCATCTGTTGAGAGCAGGTGAAACAAAAAATAATTGTTTCCCTCCATCTTTGTCTAGAATACAACAAAAATAAGAGATGACAGACATAAAACATCTTCTAAACTTAGGGAAGTGGTAAGAAAACAATTTTTTGTATGAAAAGAAATATGGGGACTTAAATTAGGGGTTGCTGGAAAATGAACATGTTTTTGTGATAATGCTGTCAGTTTAAGTTCTGTTAAAAAACAGATGTTTAGAACAATCTGTGTTTATGATATGCTGAGATGAGTGTCTAAAATATCTCTAGTTTGAGAAAAGTAAAACTAGACTTCAGTTAGAGGCATGCAAATAAAACTGCCTCTGTTTCTGTTCCTCTCAAGTCTTTCCGCTGCTTTTTTACTGTGTCTAATGCTCATTTTGGGGGATTTTCTCTCAGTTCTGTTTACCAGAAGTAATGGAATTCTCTTTGTGTTTAGATGAAGAGGATGATTTTGTCAATAGAAGAATTTCCCTGAAACCAAAGGAGAATGGGACATCAGCCGTTGGCTGTCCAGGAACAAACATTGTCAAAAAAGGAGAGGTCAAACCACAAGCTAAAAGCAAGCCCCTGTCTCCAGTGAAACAGACTCCCACCTCTGCACTTGATTACTTTGGGACAACGAGTGTCCAACGGTCAGAAAAGAAACTGGTAGCAAGTAAAAGGAAAGAGGTGAGTACTGATGATGTTCTTTAGGCTGCTTGTGTGTCTGAAGGCAGGTCAAAATGGACAGTTTGGTGACTGCAAGGAAGTACTTAACTGCTGCTCTACCTCATGTTACTTAGTAATGATTACTCAAACAGAAGTTGAGCTCTGATGATACGTGTGTGCACGTCAAGTCCTCAAATACAAGTTCAGAGTAGCATTGCCATGTTTCATAAGATAGCACAAAGTTGAAGGTAGTGTTTTCTTTATTGCCTCTTCTCAAGTGACTTTTCTGGAAATTCATTAAGTTTTCTGAGGTTAGTGAATGGAAGGGATAGCTTATATTTGAGGGTGGAGGGCAGACAGGAGAGGAAGAAGGTTGTTTTCCCAAGCTTTATGGCCCACACATGCTCATGGAATAATAAAGTACCAAGTAAAGTATGGAGGAAATTAAAAATTCCCAGGGTAGTTATTGATTTATTTTTCAAGTGAGCCAACTGTGATAGCTTCAGAGATGTTCAGCATTGTTTGAAGAAATGAGATGTTTGTATTATAGCATGGTCTTGTTTTGAATAATAAAATCCCTTGAAAATAGCCTTGTTTAATAGTGTTTAAGTTGGAGAGCTAGAAATTAAATGTTGTATGTCTCATTCACAGTCCTTTTCTAGAAGCATACAGAAGTAATCTGTACATATTAAATTACTGTAATTGACACAGTAATAGGGTAACTGAATGGTTGGTCTTTTTTTCTTTAATACAGCCTTCACAAAGCAGAGATAGCACACTAGATGATGAGGCCATTGCTAGGCAACTGCAGCTTGAAGAAGATTCAGAGGTAAAAGCTTTACATATTTAATGCTCTATATCAAGAGCAGTTTGTTTAACTTAAAATTGTTTTTCCTTAAGAAATTGAGATGGACTTTCCAGGTATGCTATAAGTAAGTTCTCCCAGTTTGAGTCAAATTAAGGGAAATGCTGTGGGAGGAACGTCCCCTTCAAAGAAGGCAGGTTTTCAGCTATCCCTCCCCCACCAGGTTTGGAAAGAAAATTCCTCGGAGGAAAGTGAAAAAGGAAAAAAAGTTATTTATTTAACAGTGCATGCAGGCACAGGAAAAGAATAATGCTAAATACTAAAACCTCTTGCTGTGAAGAGAGCCTGGGTAGATTTCCGAGTCCTTTGTGGGTGTCGTTTTCTCCTCTCTGGAGCTGGGGTTCAGCAGGGCCTGCTCTGGGCCTCGGTGGAAAGCCCTCCCAGTGGGGTTGTGATATTCTGGTGTTCTGAGCAGTCCAGAAGAGAAGAAGCAGCCGCCAAAGTCCCAGGAAAAACTCCTTGCTTTAGCTAATGAACAAAGAAGCTAGCTGGAAAGCAAAAGGAACGTAGTTCTCCTTCCGCTGCAGAAGTGGAGCAGCTGGGCAGGAGAAGCCAGCGAGTTTATCTCTGGTTTTGAACGCAGTGCCGAAGGAATTCCACCGGCTTCCCCCGCCTCTTAAAGGTCTGCCTTAAAGCTACAGAAAGGCACACGATTCATGTCTGGGCATAGAGCAGGCGATAGGGGATACACATCATAACGTCACCCCAAGATATAAGTGTAATAAAATTCATCAATATGTGCAAGTATGGTTATACAGTTATTTTTATAGGCATTATTTTAGTTATGTAAATAGAATGTGTCACTCTAATCTTATTTTCTCTCTATTCAGACTTTTTCTGTCTGTGCAGCTGATATACCTATAGTAAGCCTGCCTTTCACACAGAATTCACTTTCTGCTTCCTCATGTTTTGGTAGTGTTTTGATGGTGGTTTTTTTTTTTTCATTCTCTGGAGTGAAAAATTAAAAGTCATTGCCATCCATGATGTGTTTTACTTGTCTTCCGAATTTTCTTCTACTTGAGAAGAATGTGAATGACCCTCACATGTCTTAAACTTTTCTATTTGAATCAGTACTAATATGAGGGAAAGGTACACTTACACATATTTACTTGCTTTTGGGAAAATTTGATTTCCCACATATATTTGAAATATTGAGTATTATCTGAAATAGGTAGATTGTGCAGACAAATCTACACCTCTGAAGGTAAGGATGAAAATAAACGAATCCCGCTTCAACCTATTAGAAAGTTAAACAACCTGTCAGGAAAAATAAGATGATGTCTTTCATTTGAACTAATCTTACCTATAACAGTCAGAGTTTCTGTACATCAAAGTACTTTATATCAGATGTATGTCTGCCTCAGTCTGGTTTGCATTTGGTGGTCACTGCCCTTTTCCTTTCTCACTATACACAGGAAGGTAGATGCATTTCACTGTTACAGGCACATACAGACAGTGCCTGTGGCATACTGGTTTTATAGTCATCTATTGGGA
The DNA here is from genome assembly GCF_017639235.1 of Corvus kubaryi. Lineage (NCBI taxonomy): Eukaryota > Metazoa > Chordata > Aves > Passeriformes > Corvidae > Corvus > Corvus kubaryi. The sequence continues at coordinate 9,039,053 of NW_024582073.1, forward strand.
TCCAGAGCATGGCATGTCAGATTTCAATTGTGAAAGTATTTTTGTTGTTCTCTTGTTGAAACAATGGTCAATATTTATTGGCAGGAATAGAAAAGGTTTTCCCCAAAACACCATCTTGGACAGGAAAGGTAACCAAAGGATCAGTTACCATTGGAGATGTCATGTTTATGTTGTTAGGTGAAATAAAAATGAAACCAAACTGATTTTGGTGGGGTTTTTTTACAACTAATAAATAACTTTCACAGATGTCACGTGTACTGTTTGTTCTTACTGGTTCTTCTGTCAAAGAAAATCAGTTGTATGAGTATAAATAATACAAAGTTAAAGTATATTTGTTTTCCTTAAGTATATAGAACTGACACTAAGAGCAGAGCTAAGAGCAGTAGTTAAATTCTCCAAAACTGACAGATTTTTTTTTTTTTTAATATCTATGTTGCTAGTAGTAAATGAAAATAAAACATTCATTCTGGACCACATCATAATTTTTAACAGGCATTGTTACTACTTGTCTTTTGGGACTGCCTTTGATAAAGCCAACAGGTTGTATCTTCTTGCAGGCTGTTTGTTACGAAGTGCTTCCTTCGAAATTTGATTTTTTAAAACAAAAGGGTACACAACAATAAAAAATATGAGAAAAAACTCCTTTGAATACAGCTTATACAGGCACAGTAATGTTTCTAGTGCAACAAACCCATTTTTCTCACTAGATGTAACTAGTCTTGCCTTCTGGGGGAAACAAGTAATTCTTCAGTGCCATTTCCAGAAATTTATTTGCCTCTGGTAGAACACCTTTTTCTGGCTATGTGCTTGCTTAGAGTTTCTAAAAAATATACTAGAGTTAGAACTTGTTTGGCACGAGCCTAAAAATCTTGGTTTTTTCAATTTCAGCTGGAGAGACAGCTGCATGAAGATGAAGAATTTGCTAGAACTCTGGCCATGTTGGATGAAACACCGCAGAAGAAAAAGGTTGAATTCTTTTTAAACTTAAGCTTTTTGGAATTGCATTGCTGGGAGTGTTCTTATTTAGACACCTTTGTTTTGAGACTGCCATACAAATGCATTAAAGACAGCAAGAAAATGTTTTCATGGAAATAGCATACTCACTTTTATACCTCCCTCCTGGCTTTTCCTCTCTCAGTAAAGGGTGTCCTGCCTGATTAGACAGTGTGTGCTGGATGCCTCTGTTGGAATGGTGTCTTAAGTTCTAGTCACAATTAAGTGAAGTGTGTTGCTGTGTCCCAGTGGTAGCTTGGGACACACATCCCTGACTTTGGCATTGTGTGTTTATTTAGGCTCGGAAAGATACAGAAGGAGAGCAAACAGTACTGAGCATCAGTAGCAGCCCTAATAGGACAGCAGGATATAAGCAGTCAGAAAGAGGTAGGACACAAACTGAAAAGCATTCCACTAACTTATAATATTAATGAGATACACTTTTATATATGAGCTCTTCTCCGTCTGCCTCCTTTCAAGTGAAGGCAACAGACTCAGCTGGTGCAGCCACGAATTATTCTGCAAAGCGTCAAAATAAATCTGAACAATTGAAAGAGATTGCTGAAAAAGAAAGAGGTGCTCAAAATTCACTATCGAGAGAAAAAGCGGCTTTGGGGAAAGAAGAGAAGACACCGCCAAAGAAGGAGAAAGTCTCTCCCAAGAAGACTGAGGTAGGAGTTGTCAAAATTAATTTAGATGTCTTGGTGGAGTTTGCAGGATAATAGTTTTCATTTATTATGGGTGTCACTGTTGTAACTTGGTACTTTCAATCTCCTGGGCGGTTTTTAAGGATTTGAATTCTGGTAAGGCTGTAAGTTCTTTCCTTACAGCAGTTGTAAAACTATGGGGAAAAAATTAGCTGGAAAAGTGTAAATTAAACACATGAAGGACCTGAGGTTCTCTAATGCTCATTAAGGTGTGCAGGTACACTGCAAAATTAGTTCTGTACTTTTTCATGTTTAACTTTGCTGGAAAACACAGAATGCAGAAATTCTGACACTTACTTAGTGAGTAAAAACTTACTACTGATGTTAACGTGGTGACCTTGATCTGTGGTTAGAATGATAGGTGGCATTGTTTAGGGATTTGTATTTCTCTCCCCAGTCTCCTATTTTTTCCTACTATTGATACGTTGTGTAGGAATATAATTTAGTATTTTTATCTGATTAGGTAACTGTATTTGACGAACACGGTCAGTTATTGGCAACATTAAAATGTACTTTTTAATAATACAGTATAAAGTACCCCATTTTGATAATTAAATAGCAGTTGTAATTAGAAGGGAGAGCTTGCACCTCCTTTTGAAGTGAGTTTTTAACAGTTGTTTATTGATTAAGAAGCTTAAGTGTCTCTTAAAGTCTATTTCATAGTATTTCTACTTCTGTGTAAGTGGAGATCGCAAATTAAATAGGATGTGAATTTAAAGTGACAATTTGAGTTAAGTGAGCATGTACATGTGCAGCAGAAAAATCTACAGAAACTTGACAATAAACAGTGAGTACATATTTTTCAAACTCTTAGGATTTTGAAATATTTTTAAAAGGAACAAGAAAAAAAAAACCTCAAAACACAAACACCAAAAGCGCAAGCTTCAGTATTGCATATTAATAGATTAAAAACAAGCATTAGACCTTGCTTTTCCTTTGGTGCGTGAAAATGTCTTAAACTGTGATGCTTGGTTTTATTTTGCTGTTTTCATATATCTAATATGTATATTAATTCTTTTTCTCCTCTCCTGACCCAGTCTATAAGTCCCGAGGACTCTGAAAAGAAGCGAAACAACTACCAAGCTTACCGAAGCTTCCTTAATCGTGAGGGTCCGAAAGCACTGGGTTCCAAAGAGATACCTCAGGTAAGGTTGGCAACAGCAGGATTCTTTATATAGAGTGGAGTGTTTGATAGACTTACTGCTGTAAGTGGTCTAACAAGTATTAACTAAACTGTTTCAAGGCTGATATTTTTTTTCCAGTAGGAAGCATGTATTGGAAAAACCTAAATTGTAATGCAAAGCAGTGACTAAATGTAAGGAAGTGTACTAAAGAATTTGTATTCAGAACTTGGTTTAGGAAGTCAGATGATCAAAAATAGTTACTGGTCTTAAAGTTGAAGATTGCTGTCACTAATTTGAATGGCATACTATGCTTGAAGCACAGAGTGCTACAATTATGATCAATAGGTCAGGTAAACAATGTGTGAAGTTTTGTTGGTAGTTACTCCCATTAACGGCTTTTGAACTTTTAGAACTGTACCTAGTTAGGTATGATAGTCATCTTTGTAAAATTTCATAGGGTGCTAGACATGGTAGAGGGTTATAAAAGGTGATGGTTAAGAGCTATTTGGTAGAATTGCATCAGTAATGGCATTTTCTGCAATTCTCTGGTTCTTAGGGAGCTGAAAACTGCTTGGAAGGCCTGACATTTGTAATTACGGGTGTTCTGGAGTGCATTGAAAGAGATGAGGCCAAGTCTCTGATTGAACGTTACGGAGGCAAAGTAACTGGCAATGTCAGCAAGAAGACAAATTACCTGGTGATGGGGCGAGACTGCGGTCAGTCCAAACGTGAGAAGGTGAGTGCGTCCTGTGCCTGCCGAAGGCAAAGCGAAACTGAATTGTTCCCATCTCAAATAGGAATTTCCAGTATCCCTGCCAACAGAAAGCAGTACTAACAATAAAGTGCATTTTTAAAATGGAAAGTTGCTGAGTGGCTTACAGCTTTGTTTTGTTTTTACTTCTGTGCATACATACACATGCATATATATATATATAAAATATAAACTCTTGTTGTTCTTGTTGTATTCCTAGTCATAGTTTTTACTGGAAAATACTTTGAAATGAATTATGTAAATCCTAATGTAACTTGACTATACATTTAATTCTTTCTTTTGCTCCAGGCATCAACTTTAGGTACAAAAGTTATTGATGAGGATGGTCTGTTTGATCTTATTCGAACTATGCCAGGCAAAAAGTCCAAATATGAGCTGGCAGCTGAAACAGAGGTATGTTTATAATAAACTTAGGGGATTAGGGGGTTTTTTTGCCTTGGTTTGGTTTTAGTTGAAAGAAGTTTGTCTTTTGTCCCAGTAATAGTAACACCACAATCATCAGTTTGACCTTCAGGTTAAAAGTGAAAATTTTTTGTTTGTGCTTGAGACAAATGACTCTGCTTGGGAGCTATAGGTTATTTTCCCACTCTGACATTATTCTGCATTTTAGGTACCTGACAGAGCAGGTAATTGCATCTCCCCAGATGGTATCAGGTTTAAACAATAAGTATTTGTTAATTCTCTGGAATAAATAATTGTGACTGATACCATGTGGTACCCAGACAGGCCCAGGGATATGTAAACTATGTGTATACATAACAGATCTTGTCTTTTTGTGGTACTTGATATAAAAATAGTAAAGGTAATTTTTTCAGGCAATACCAAAGAAGAGGTAACAGGTTTTTTGTGCACATTTAAATTTAGGTTGTAGTGGCTGATACAATGTTACTAAAATCTGTGTTAGCGCTAACATGTGGTGCATTCAGTACAGACATGACTTATTTATGCAAAGATACCATTAGTAGTGTCCTAGGGAAAAGCAACTCTAAGCTTATTAGCTGATCACTTTCACTCCCTTTAAATTGCTTTGGGTTGAATAACTCCCTCAAATGTTGTTTTGCAAGAGCTTCATGGGTGTCTGACCCACTTGTTCCAACCTGACAGTCAGTTCAGCATTGTATAATGCTTCAGGCTTTGTGAGTAAGGGGACTGCTTTTGGAATGACCAGAACACTTGCTGCCTCTCTTCTGTGGGTTGTGCTACAGAACCCGGTGACGTTGTGTTTAGCAGTGCTTTATTTCTCAGAGAGTATTTCTGTATCTGCTCTTGAAACTTTTTTAATCAATACATAAGCTTTGTCACTTTCTAAGCACTCCTGTAATTGTGTAAATAAATATGCTGTTTATTTACTGCATGTTTTTTTCTTTAATTTATTTTTAATTTTTTTACTTTGATTTTCCTAAGGCAGAGAAAGTGGAGTCAAGACCTAAAAAGACACCTCAGAAAACTGAAGCTGGAAAAAGAAATTTTAGCCCCTATAAAAGGGAAGCTAATAATAAGTACAAGTCTACTCCTGAAAAAGGAGATACTGCCAGATGTGTCAAGAGAGAAACCACTGCTATTCGAAAGCTTACGGACTTTAAACATCACACAGTAGAGGAGAAAGAAGCCCCAAAACCTAAGGGGAACTTGGTTTCTGAGGTTAATGAAGATGGTACAGAGAAATTGTTATGGGTAGATAAATACAAGCCTGTATCTCTTAAGGCAATTATTGGACAGCAGGGTGAGCAAAGCTGTGCCAATAAACTGCTCCGATGGCTCAGAAATTGGCACAAGAATACCCTGGAAGATGGACAAGGTGACTGGCCTGGTTAACTTTTCTCTGTATTCTTCCACGCTAGTCATGCTGCTTGCGTCCCTGGACCAGTGAGGGCATTGGTGGTAGCAGAGCAGCTCTAGAAATCGGGAATAAGGCTGCAGCTGGATGCATTTTTAGCAGCAGTTGAGCCTGAGTTTTTTGGTCAAGTAGTTGTTCATGTACTACCCACCTCCCCACCTCAAAAAAGAGCAGAAAAATGTGTTTCAAAAGGTTTTTTTTCCCCAAGTGTTAGGTTTCATTTTTACAAAAAACCCCAGAATATCCTATGTGTGATGTATCTAAAAATGGCCTTGTGTTGAGCCTATTATTTCTTCCTCAGCAAGAGGAAGTAGGTTAGGCACTGCCAGTGGTGAAGATACAGGATAACAGCAGGTCTAAAGGGCTGCTGTCATGCATGGGGGTGAATTGTCAAAGTCCTGGCTCTGGCAAGTGCATGTGTCGACAGTTTGTCATCCTATAGACAGACAGGTTTAAAATAGGGTTTTGGTTCAGCAGTAGTGGGTAGTGGGGTTTTTGTGTGTGGTGTGTTTGGGGTTTGGCTTAATTTGTTTGTGGTGGTGTGTGGGTTTGGTGGTGGTTTTGGTTTTTTATGTATATGATATGGTTGTGAGGAAAGTGCTGAAATAGTTGTATTACATTTATAGCACTTTTTAGTATTTTTCAGTTCAAAAATCACTCCAAATCAAACTGTGAGCTGTTTTAAGCTGCTTTTCCCAAAGTGGTTATGATGCAGCTGTGTATGCATCTTTGGATGTTCTTACCAGGCCTTAAATGAGGAAAAATTCCAATGATGCTTGATACCTCTAGAAGCATGCAGTTTGTTTTATAATTACGTACCTAGGTAAAACCTGAAATCTTTTTTTTAATAGCAAAACCCAATAAAACTGGAAGCAAAGATGATGGGACAAGTTTTAAAGCAGCTTTACTTTCTGGTCCACCTGGAGTTGGTAAAACTACTACAGCTGCTTTGGTTTGTAAGGTGAGTTCATAGTAATGGTTGTTCCCAGCATTTCTGTGTTACATATTAATTCTGTACCTGGATACAGATACAGTGTGCATGTGGTTGTGCTCTGAATGACCAGAGTCTGCTCTCAGCCAAGTTGCACCTGCTCAGAACAGGGTTACAGGTGAAAGTATGTGGCTGTTTAGATACCTTTATCAGGTCTGAGGTGAGAAGGTACACCAATGGCTGGCTGCATTTCTTTGTTACATTGAGAGGAAGCATATCACAGTATGTTGAACAATTGGAGATAGTTTTCCAAAACTGAGCATTCAGCACTAGTTCTGCAAGTCGGAGGATATTTGCACTAAATTTAGTGGGAGTCAAATTCTGGCAAGCTTTTTGAAAGCCTAAGGTCACGGTTTATATATATCTAACAGATATATTTCCCAGATTTCTAAATTGAAATACTGCTTTAGGGCGAGAGAAATTGACAGGGCTGTGTGTCCATTTCTAAATCTGAATTTAGAAATTGGTTGTATTGAGTACAATACAACCTGCCCTTGTCCTCCCTCCCACATGCCTTGGAGCTTTGTGGCAACAAGTTGATGCTACACCTAGAACTTTAGAAAAGGGGAATGTGCTGTCTTGGGCTCATTTTTTTCTCAAAGCATGGTCTTTTCTGTTTCTGGTTTCCTGCCTGGCTTGCTCTCAGCTGCCTCAGGACTCTGCAGAGCATTTCTCTGTGTTCTGGCTGCCTCTTGCAGGAGAGTTTGCTGATAAAGGAACAGCTGGCATTAGTTGTGTCAGGGACTGACTGAAATGTTAGTGCTGCTAGGGGAGCCATGTGTCTCCTATTGGTTAAATAGTTAAAAGCTTCTCTTTCCTGCAGCTTTCAGAGCCATGTGGTATGTTTCTTTGTTATGCAGCTGGAAATATGGAGCATGGAATTTAGCTGGCCTTGACTCCTAGCTCTGTTTCTATCCCTGCTGGCAGTTCTGTTCATCTTCCAAAACTTAGTATGTGCCACTGACTTCAATGCTTCCCCATTCCCCTCAATTAAAACAAAACTAAAACCAACCAAACAAAAAAATGCCCAACAACCAACCAAAAAACCCAAACCAAAAACAAACAAACCAAAAAACACAACCAAAAAACCCCACCACAAAAACAAACAACAAAAAAAAAAAATCTCTTTGGGGCCTATCTGTTCCACGTATGGTTATAAATATTTTTGGAGTGCCAGAGAAAAGGAGTATAAGGCGAGAAAGGAATCAAATCTGTATGATTTTTCACTGATCTGTGTTCTCACTTTTTGTGTGGTTTGTGTTTGGACCAGGAACTGGGATATAGCTACGTGGAGCTGAATGCCAGTGACACTCGCAGCAAGAACAGTCTAAAGGAAGTAGTTGCTGAATCACTTAACAACACCAGCATTAAAGACTTCTATTCTGGTGCGTCTGTTGTTTGAAGGAGATCTTTGTTATATTAGGAGTTTGGTTACAGGAAAGACAGAGCTTCCTTATTACACAACTGTGTTAGGAATTTACCTTGCTTGTCAGGTGGAGGGACTCCGCTCTAATAGGGATGGGTTCTTGTAGTAAGCTGTTATATTTCTTCTTCAATTTAGAATTAAGTCCTGGTATTCGTAGAATGAGTTGTTAATCCGTACAAGCTAGTCAGGAACTCTGCAGTTGCTCCTCTGTTCCATGGGTCTTGTTTCTAAGAAGATGACATGAGGTTATAGTCTGGTCTGTGAACGTAGACTCATGTGATCAAGTGGCAGAGCCACCACCTTAGTTGCCTAGGGTGGGGTTACCTTACTTAGCATTGGGTAAAACTCCAAGCAAGACTCCTTTATTCCCATCTCATTTTCTTATCCATATTCATTTTCAGGTGCATCCTCATCAGTTAGCGGGAAACATGTATTGATCATGGATGAAGTGGATGGTATGGCAGGCAATGAAGACAGAGGAGGGATTCAGGTGAAGCCACTGTAGTTCCTAGCTAATGCCATTGCCAAGAGCACCATATATAGGACAAAATAGTCAAGCCACTCTACTGTCCTCAACCCATGGTCCATAAACAAACTCTCTGCAGAGTACAGTCTGATGTGTTTTAGAAGCCTGTCTTTGTGTCAGAATTGTGCACTGGCAGAGGGGGGAAAAAGGATACTTGTGTAGAAGCCTGGAGCGATGAACTTGAGTGTGCGCATTTTAGAACAGGTACATTTATCCTAAGGTACCTCGAAGGTGACAGCTACCTGCAGTGGGAGGTTCATTAATCTGGCTGGGACTGTTGCTCTTTTGCATAGGCAGTAACACTGAAGTAACTAATGTGTGGCATAGGCAGCAGCATCCTTTGTTCTCTTTAGTAGCTCCAGTTTTAGCTCCTGAGGATTTCCTATGGTTACATGCAGTACTTTGACAGTGAAGGCCATACAGATTTTTGGCTCAGATGCAGGTGTTTTCATTGCAGGAATATGAAGCTGAACTGAATTTCACCTTCATTAGAGCTGGCAAAGTTTGTTCTGACAAGCCTAAAAATGATGGAAGCCTCAGGGTTGAGCTCTTGGAGCAGGGATGAGCTGATCTTTTTACTTTCTGCTTCTTCATTCTTTGTGGCAGGGTGCAGCCAGAAAGCTGTGTGCTCCTTCTGGGCATAAGCCAGGTCAAACTGGCCTGTGGAGAAATTAGTCTAGTTCTGCAGGCGGACAGCTCTACTCTGGGCTATTGGTCTTCATTGCTTCTTGAAGGAAGTTCCAAACATGACTGCTGGAAGTAGACAGTGGAAGCGGGTAGCCAGCAGATCTCTTGCAGCTGAATAGAACAGCAAGTGAAAACAGTAGGCAAGGGGGCTAGGTTTGCACTGTGTAGAAATGTGATTGCAGCAGGAGGAGTGTTATGGACCTGGAATCTGTCAAAGATCTGATTTAAGGCAGGGACTAATGCTGCTTGGTATGACATTCTAATAATTCTTATTATCCAGATTATCTGATGTAATTGTAATGTGTTTAAATTACAGGAGCTGATTGCTTTGATCCGACACACGAAGATACCCATCATTTGTATGTGCAACGATCGCAACCATCCTAAAATCCGCTCCTTGGTCCACTACTGCTTGGATCTTCGTTTTCAGAGACCTCGTCTAGAACAGATCAAGGTAAGCAGGTTGTGGCTTTATGGACTGCACTGAATTACCATCAGTAACTTCAGTTTTTATGTGGCAGAGTTTATTCAGAATTGGATACACCACTTAATGGATCATCTCAGTGAGTAATTGCTTTTCGGAATTAATTGTCTGAGTTCTTCTTCCCAAAGCCTTTTGGATTTTAGATGCCTGTCTTAAAAATATGTCCAAAATGGGTTTTTCTAAATGAACATGCTCTTTTTTGCACCAGTGGTATATCTTGGTTTATGAGAGAAAATTTGAGCTGTATGTGCTTTAAAAATTTAGAAAAATATGTACTGCTCTTTTATAGATGTGTCAGTATGTTCTGCTGGGGGAAGAGTTCGTAGGAATTCTCTAGTGACAGTTTCTCAATTGTGATTACAGGGAGCCATGATGTCTATTGCATTTAAAGAAGGTTTAAAAATTCCCCCACCTGCTATGCAAGAGATAATCCTGGCAGCAAACCACGACATCAGACAGGTCAGTACCCATTCAGCATCAGTGACTGTTCAGATAGCAGATTATGTATATTGACTTCAAAGTATTTGAACAGTATTTTAATTTTTTTTCTTCAGGTTTTACATAATCTTAATATGTGGTGTGCAAGAGATAAATCATTGACTTATGATGAGGCTAAAACAGATGCCAGCAGAGCCAAAAAGGACATCAAATTGGTAAGTGTCAAATACTGGTTTGGCTTTTACTGTCATATTCTGATATCGTTGCTAGGCTTTTATGAGCATCTTTTGAACTGAAGCACTGAACTAAAGCCTAGATGCCAAGTGCTACCACATTTGCCACAAATAGTTGAAGAGTAGTATATCAAGGACTGAGTATATATTTTGATGTACTGGTGTCTTACGTAAGATGTAATTATGAAGCTCATACTTCTCATCCTTTGTCCTCTGTTTAGGAGATAATTCTCTTAATATCAAAAGTAAAACACAGTTCTTTAAACTGGTGAAGTTCTAGGGTGGAAATACTGAACATGGAGCTTGTACGGATGAGTCAAGATGCTCCTGGATACTAATTTTGTTGATACTGTGCTGTGTTTTTTTGTGTTGACCTTCTAGCTGCTGACTTCTTGAAATATCGTTTATTTAGGGCCCTTTCGATGTTGTCCGGAAGGTTTTTGCTACTGGAGAGGAGGCTGTTCGTATGTCTCTTATAGACAAATCAGATCTTTTCTTCCATGATTATTCGCTAGCTCCTCTCTTTGTACAAGAGAACTACGTGCATGTGAAACCGGCTGCTGCTGGGTGAGTTACTCCAAGTCCTAAACTGACATAGGCTTTTGTGTCAGGGAGTCAAAGCAGACTAAAACCTATCTGCACATTTCTGCTTTGTAATACAGTCAACTTCATTTTTTTTCTAGAGGTAATTTAAAAAAGCACTTGGTGCTCTTGAGTAGAGCAGCTGATAGTATATGTGATGGTGATATAGTGGACAAGCAGATTCGTAGCAAGCAGAACTGGAATCTTCTTCCAACACAGGTGAGCACTTAATGCTTATTTTATGTCCTTTAAGGAGTGTCCAGGGTTAAAGATGGTTCTGTGGAAATTGGTTTTTCAGTATATGATCTGTATAGTTCATACTTCATGTGGTATTCTCTGTTCCACTGGTCATCAGAAGAGTTTGCCATAGCCATGTTGTTGAGCTCATGCTGCAACATGGAATGAAGTCTTCTGAAACTTTGAAAAGTTGGACTGTCACGAGGCATAGAAGCACATGGTATGTATCACTTGTGCAGTTACAAGCCTGCTCTGTCCTTCCTCTCACCAGGGCAGGATTTGTCCCAAAACACAGAGGACTGAAGCTTGGTCACTGTGCTTCTTTTAATGCTCACTGAAACACTGACAGGACTTGTGCTTAAAGGATTATGACTGGCATCAGAGAATGCATTGTAGGTGAAATTGGAAGGTACCTCTGGAAGTCGTCTAGGTCACCCCCCTGCCCGGTACAGGTCCAAAGAGCTGAATTGCTTAGGAACTTAGCTAGCTGACTTGATGTAGATTTGCAGTGTTCTTTGGAAATGTCTCCTTCACCATGTCAGTGTGCTGGAGATCACAGCAATTGTTTGTGTGAAGTCAGCTATTTGTCTGACTGCACTCTAAACTGGACATGGGAAAAGGCCATATTTGGGTTTTTTTTCTGGGTTTTGAAACCCAGATAATTACACAGGTATTTTAGATCATGGTAACGAACAGGGTGGTACAAGAGGTGAAGCTGTAACCCAAGAGGGATTGAACAGAAACAAGCAATTGAGAGAGTTCTCTTAAAATAAGCTGTTTCCACTGTGGCCCTGTGTTGACTGCCCCTCTTTCTTGGGGACAGTGCACTGCAGGGCAGTGTGTCCTGGTGTCCATGAGACTTCAGTGTGATTTGGGTTTGGCATGTGTGTTACTTTTTCAGGCTATTTATGCCAGCGTTCTCCCCGGGGAGCTGATGAGAGGTTACATGTCCCAGTTTCCTGTCTTTCCCAGCTGGCTGGGGAAATTTTCATCCACAGGCAAACATGATCGTATCATTCAAGAACTGGCAATGCACATGAGTCTCAGGTAGTACTGACATTCCTCTGATACAGTTCTTTCTCGTGCAGTTCATTACCTACCATCAATTCCTTGCTGTGCTTGGTGCATACAAGTGACGCATTCATGTGTTCTGTGAATGTGCTCCTATGTTGTTGGTGACGCTTTTCTCAGTGCTTAATTTGAACAACAGTCAAGCTGGAAACACTATTAGTATAATCAGAAGTACCTTGCCTTTTTTGTTTTTCCCCCAAAGTTGTTTCTCAGTTAGGGATGTGTTTCCCCCAACTGTTTGGTGTTCAAATACCTTGCATTGGTTATCCCTAGTGCAGGTATGGCAAAAGGAATGGCACAGTACAGCTTGCATTTTGATCTTAAGGCAGCTGATTGTTGATTTGCTGAGGGCCTTCTTACCTACTTGTTCTTGTCTTTAGAAGTCAGTGGTGGTGGTTGGACAGATTCACTTACTCAGTACTTTATTTTCAATTTGAAAAAGAACTCAGACATGCAAGAGGACAGTAAATATGGAATATTTGTCATATTTGCGGGATGCACTTGTCCAGCCCTTGAAAGACTTTGGAGCAGATGGTGTACAACAAGCTATAACATTTATGGACTCCTACTGCTTGATGAAAGAAGATGTTGAAAATATCATGGAAATAAGCACGTGGGGAGGCAAACCCAGTCCTTTTTCAAAGCTGGATTCCAAGGTAAAATTCACCAGTGAATTTTTTAGTTTTCTTCTGTATCTTAAAAAAGAAATCCTAGAATAATCGTTACAGTATGGATGTGCTTTGGAAAGGCTGAAGTTGGTGCACCAGCTTAACTGTAATTGGTAGTAGGCTTTGTGAATCAGCTGTCAAACATACCACTAAAAGGTCGGGGTAAGTCCTAAAACATAATCAGGCTGTGCTTCACTCAGGAGTCTTTCACTTTTTGTTCCTGGTGTAAAGTATTACTGGGAGTCAGTTGCGTCTTGGTGGATATAGAAGTGGAACACAGGAAGGACGGGGAAAGCTGGTACCTTTCTACAAGCAAGCTCTGGCTGTAAGGTCTGTGCCCTTAAGGCACAGCCCTGCCATTCTTACCATCCTGGAAGGAGGAGGGACACACAGCTGCCTGGGTTATAGAGCAGGCACTGCATTCAGAGGCTGCCTCACAGGTTGCACCTTTCACAGTCCTGTTAGACAAAACTGCCAGACCTGGGGTGCTTCATGTGCTGCTCCTCCACTGCCCAGCTACTCCACTCCAGTGGTTGGGACCCTCACCTGCTACACGGTGACCTTAAGCTCAAGTTGCTGTTACAAACTATGATCTCCCTCATCCTGGTCAGGTGCTCAGGGAAAGAGAAGAATCTGCTGGTAACTAAACCATACACTACTATCAGGTGTTTACCCCTGGTCTGAAAATGCTGCTTAGTCTGGCAGGTGTACAGTGCAGCTGAAAGGGGCTCTGGTGTGACTTGGATTGTAGCAGACTTGTGACTTAGGTGGTAGCAGAACAACAGTGCTGAAATTATTGCAAGCCTAAGCAAGAAGCATCTGAAGGTGCACATTTTATTTGAGGATTATGAGAACTTACTTAAAATGAGCCTTCACCATACAGCTCTTAAATGCTTTTTGTGTCCTTTTGAGAGTGTCCCCTTCTATGTATCTTTGGTCCATCTTTCCAAAGGAAACTTGATATGGAATCTCCAGGTAAGTTGGTTAGCTTACAATCTACAGTTCCTAAACTGATGCTCATTTTCCTTCCTTCCACCCTGACAGGTCAAAGCAGCTTTGACACGTGCCTACAACAAAGAGGCACATCTGACTCCATATTCACTTAGTTCTGTCAAGGCATCTAAAAGGCAGTTGGGATCTGCAGTGACTTTAGATCTGAGTGAAGACTTGAATGTGGAAGAGATGCAGTCTGATGAGGATGAGCAAGATACTGTTGACAGTGATGCAATGATTAAGGTGATTTGATTTCCTCAGTATTAAATGACCCCACTGAAGTGCTGGGACTTTTTTGTTTTTAGTTACCTTTCTGTGACTTTTAACATCATCTGAATGAATTAAGAAAAAAATCATAGTAGATATTAAATATATAATCTCTCACCTTCTGAATTTTTAACTGGTGGTAGTGTGGAAAAGTCTAAGTTACTTCCAGTCATTGTCTTAGGTTGGACCAAAGTGAGATATCACTCCAAATCTATGAGTTCTGCATTCAATTCCAAAACTTAGTAATATTTGAAGTGTTGGTGAGGATGGTGCCAGTGGCAAGGAGCAGCCACAGGCCTGTGCCTGTGTTTACCACAGATGACAATTCTAGTAGTACCTTTGGTAGGTATCACCAAATGGGGAACTGTGGTCAGCCCGTAAGACTGAATACTGTCGCCTGTACTCTCCATGGCATTTAGAAACTTCACACCTGAAAGGGGAGGGAAAGAGGTGGCTTTTTCCTTAACACTGACTACAGTTAGACTGAAACTTTTGTCAAATTGCAGTTGGATTTTAAACTGTATATTTCTGTTTGTAGCAAAAAAAGGTGAAGTCCTCCAAGCTGACAAAAAGAGAGAAAAATGAAGAAACAACAAAAAAAGAAGGGAAAAGAAAAGAGAAAACAAGACATTTAGAGTAAAATCTTGCTTTGGACACAGCTTTGCTTATCTAACTTCTGGCAAGAACATGAAACAGATCCAGTGCTGCAACTGAGAAAGCAGAACCAGTGCGTTGAAAATGCTCCTCTTATAGAGGTGCTGTAGCTCTTGTGCTTACACGATGTCCTGCTGTGCTTACTCTTGACATGGTACATGTTACAAGCTATAACTGTCTTTGTGCAACAGCCACCAGGTGCATGAACATGCTGAAAATGTCATGCTTAGTTACCTGGCATTTCTGCTGAGTCTTCCTAGGACTTCACTACATTTTTTTTTTTAATATAAATCCCGTGACATTATGTGGTGAAGCCTTGTAAATAGTACATGATGCAAAAACCCCATATATAAATGGCCTATTTGTACATTATAGAAATTAAGCAGCACATAAAATGACAATAAAATGTTTCACAGAACTCTTTTAAAGCTTTGGTTAAGTTCATGGAGTGTTCTGTCCTGTTTCCTTCCTTTACTCCACAGTTTTGTCTTTCCTTCATGTACATGATGTGGCATTTCTCTTTTCCTGTAACTTCCCTTTTGTTCAGGTAAAGACACAGAAAAGCAGTGAGGTATTTAGTTCCAAAACTTGACTAGCCTGTACTTGTACAAGTTATATCTTTAATCAAAACCAGAAAGGAATAATTAAAGAGTAAGAAATGTTTAATTGAAAATAGTCATAACAGTTCAGAACTGATACTGAAAAAGAAAACAGTAGGGAAAAGTGGTTCTTCCTGCCACCCACATAAAAAGATGGCCCCGTGGTTCGTCTTTGGTGCAGATAAAATGCAGATTTTGTTTGAAAGAATTATCAATCAGTTTTATTACTACAATAAACCAAAGTACAAAATTTATCAAAAGCTAAATAGTTACAGATATCACAAAATAGAAGTGATGGAGTTGTTATCAGGCCTTTGTGGGGAAAAGATGTGTGATGTAGTAATAGTTTTCCTTGCTGCTTGCCAGCCAACACAGGCAGCTCTGAAAATAAGCAGAGGTGGTTAATCATATTCTGAGATACACTGTGATAGCAGATCAGGAAAAATAAAATCAACTAAAAATTTCCCAAAAGAACTTAGGTGCACTACTCTAACCCACAGCTGCATTTTCACATAAGCTGTTCACACTAGTAAATCTGCCTTGAAATGTCAACATTACTGAGGACGATGGTTAACTCATTTTCAGTTACCAGATTTTTTAAAAAAACTAAGTCCTGAATCTAAGTGTTTGAGAGCATGGCTCTGTCTATACCATTCTTTGAAGTATGAGTATTTCAGGCTGTTATCAACTTGTTGCTGTTATCCTGGGATTGATTGTTAAATAGGCATGTTGAGATCATGTAACCTGCATTTTAGATTTGCTCCTTCCAGTTAGTACCCCTCTTGCTCTCTCTCCCTGCACTTAAACCCTTGTTGATAGATCTGTAGAAGTTTGGATGATGCGGGGATCTTCACATTGTTTTCTGTGCTACTCCAGCACACCTGGTATTCAGGAACATGTTCCAAACCAGAACATCCTCTGGATGTTAATGTGGTCATAGGGGTAAACTGAGTTTAAGCCCAATTTAACAACCAGGTTAGTTGCGGTAGGAAAACCTACTGGTGTTTGCATGCCTGAGGGCAAATAGGTGGCAGAACTGGGTCTCAAGTTACCTGAGGTGTTGACCCAGGCTTAAGATTCCTTACTGGGAAAAACTCTTGTCTTCTGGAATGAGCCCTGTTAAGTAAAAAGTACTGTAGGACATACCTGAATTTAATGATCCTCATCTTCTAGTTTGAGGTACTCTGTGCAATCAGTTATTTTCATAAGATCAACAATGTTAATCCTTTCAGAACACATGGGACACATGTTTTCAGTCTGTAACATGCTGTTTTAAAGGAAGGGTAATTGGTCAAAAGCTAATTCTAGTATTTTTCAAAGGAAGCTGGGCCCAAGGCACAAAGCCTAGAGCAGAGTTCTGACCAGTGCTATGTAGCAAGTGCGGGACAGAGCAATGGCTGCTTCTGTCTCATGGAGCAAAGGCTGGTTTGTTTCCAACATTTGAGAACTAACACGGCACCAGGAAGGCTGCTGCTGTTTGCAGCATTTAAACATGTAACAGAGGAGGTTTTAACAGCTTCAGAGTTTCTGACATTGGAACAGAGTTATCCAATCCCATTGCCACATGTGATTATCAGGGACAAAATATTATTGCTGTCTTAGTCTGTACCTAATTCTATGTGCATTTTGTTTTGGGGATTGCTAGTGTGCCTGTGTTCCTGCCCTGCCCCCATATGAGGCCTTCTTCCTGGACAGAGCCGACACCTTACACAAGCTCACCATCCATCTTCATTACTGTTCCTGTTGGAGCCCTGCATTACTGGCCCAATTCTTTATCTTACCACATCATTTGGTCAACTTTGAAGCAATGATTTGTGAGTGTCTTAGGTGCAACGACCAAGTAAGAGGGATTCCTCTTCCACCCAGCCCAGCTGTTACGTTTTTAGTACCAAATGACCCATTTGCTGCTAAAATACGAACAAACATTGGAATACTGTAACAGAAAAAAAATCCCAACTTACTTTTTGAATTCTGAGTAGAGGGCAGGAAAGTCACAGTGTGGGCAAACTGTCCAGTCATCGCGTACCATGTGCCGACCCTGCACACAAAAACTGCAGGTAATGAAGGGGCAAGTGCTGCCCAAGTACAGTGAGCATTTACTTTTGGACCTGTTATTGTGAAAAAGTCTCAGCTACTGAGTTCTAAGGTCTTGAATTAAAAGCCCCATAGTAGTGTTACTGTAGTTGGATTACTGTGTCAATTCTGTAACTAGAAAAGGAGCTCTCAAAGAGGTGCAGTGTTTCCATTATCATTTGCATTCCTCTTTTAAAAATGGAAATCTAAAAATGAATTGAATTACAGTGTTTAGAATTCTTTCAGTTTGGCAATTCTAGAATGCTATCTGTAGATCTGTATCCAGAGATGTACCTATATCTGCTGGCTTTTTTGGTGTTGTATATGACATACCAAAAATGCCACCAAAGCCACGGCACCTGAGCACAGCAGGTCGCATTCAACACTAAGTTTGTGAGCCTGCCTGGCCTTTGCCTCTTTACTCTACTTTTTCTTTTTTTTGCTACAGTTTAACTAGTTTACTTTTCATAGAAGGAATTTGTATGTATGTTTTCAATACTGTAAAAACACAATAGCACCTTGAACTATACTAAGAGATTTATGCTCTAATAGGCTATGCAGCAGCAGACACTGACTCTTATTAGATATTTGAAAATGCCACAGTGTTAATAATATTACAAACACCTGTGACATAAACAAACTAAGGCCAAGATGGAGCCTAAATAAATACTGTGTAACATGTAGTAACATGTCCATTGTGTTTGGCTCATAAAATTATATTTAAAATCCTTTGCTTTCCTGAAGATACTACTTCTAAAGTGTACCTGTCATTCTGCTAAACCAGTAGAGCAGAAAGACCCCCACATAATGGATATTAATTTTTTTGTAAGACTTAATTCTTTAGTTTTAATAAAGAATGTTAACTCTAACATTTGTTCCCTGTTCAAGTAAGTTGTCTTTTTTTTTTGCAATTCTAGTATGACAATTCACACGAACCCAATAAAGATTGTTAGTTATACAGTAGCTGTACAGTAACTTCCACCAGGAATCTATGCCATCCCTACCTTTTCAGTACACTCTAAAGAAACAAAAGATGTTAGAACTTCTCATTTCTGTAAGGATCAGTAATGTAAGAAATGCTGAGGTCACTCGCTGAACCATTAACTTTAGATGTGCTTAAATTTCCCTAAAACAGATTTTTGAAGTTTTGTTGGGGTTTTTGTGTTTAGTTGATTGGTTTAGTTTTTTAATTTTTTTTTTTAATTTGAAGTCTTGGCAGCCTGGAGCTTAGGGGAGGAGGACTGTGCCCTCCACAAGCTCCTGTACATGGAAAAGGAGAGGGGGACTTATGTTAGTTCTCTGAGCACTAGCGCACCTAGGCAAAGGGCTGAGCTGGGAAGGCACCAGCAGCACAATCCTGTCTGTTCTCCCAAGTGCACCAACTGCACCAAATGTGTGTGCTGGGGATTCCTGGTGCTCCACCTGCCTTCTCGGGAAGCTGAAGTCTCCCAAAATGCCTTCCTAGTTTTACTGGGACCCTCAAATGCCTGCTATTTGTAGGTGGCAAGTGAGGACACTGTGATAGCCAAAGACAAAAAGAAATTTGATAACACATTAGAAAAACCCATAAATGCATAACACCACCTAGCCTCGATCCACTAGCAAACTAAAGATGTTCAAATGAACTTATTTTTAGAAGGGAAAGCAGCTTTGCCTTTACTGTCACACTGCAGGAAGCACAGCAGACACTCACAGTTGCAATGCAGTATGGAAGGTTGTTTTTACAGCTGGGACACAGAAGTTCACACTCTGGGAGCTGGAAAGCACAGTAGGGACAGGCTGTTGTTGGCTCTTCTGTCTCAGTAGTGTCTCGACGTCTAAAACACAGATACAGCTGTGAATAAAACCCTCAGGCTGTTTGAACTTAACAAAGCTCTTTTACAATGCCTTTGATACTTAGCAAGTGTTTTTCCTCTGAGTTACTTGCTTAGCTTCCAGCTGCTATTTTACATTCTATCAGCTCCTTCCTTTTAACTATAACCCAAGCTTCATCACAATCAACTCGGAAATAGGTCATTTTCCATTTAATTAGAAAAAACACCATCTTTTAAAAGCTGTAACAGATCCTAATACTTTGAAAGATTTCAAAACTCAGGGTCTATACGTATTGACTATAAAGCAGTGGTTTCTTTGTTTCAGAGTTTTTCTGTGGCAGCACCACAAAGAACAGGAGTAACAAAAAACTGGCTTTCTGGTAGGATTATACAGCTTCTAACTGCCTCCAAAAAGGCTGTAAGAGTTTCAGAGAAATGACATAAAAATCAGTATCCATAAAACAGCTATGTAAGCTGAGACTCTTCAGGTCCTGAAAATACTTAACTGATAGAAGGGAAATAAATAAAATATAGAGGTGTTTAAAATCATGAATAACACAGAAAAGGGTAGATCTCTCCTAAGAGGAAAACTATGAGGCATCACCTTAAACCAGCTAGAGACCAGTCTTGACATAATGGAACTTCTTGTTGTAGGAGTCACCTGTCATTAAAAATTTACATGGCTTTAAGCAGAGAGATTGGACAAGCTCATGGAGAGCTTAGAGACTTAATAAATAAATACCTGAACCACCCATATGAGCTCAGCAAGTCCCTGAGCCTTGGTTAGAGACTAGTACAATAAATGAGAAAGTGTTATATATGCGTGCCTTGCTGTTTTACAGTTACCTATGCTTCCTCCTCTGGCAGAAAACATTGGCTAGGATCTACCAAAACAAAACTTCAGATAAGGAAGAAAATGTCAAAAATTCATATATTTTATTTGCCATCCCATTCTTTTTTATCTTAGCCATTTAGTCAGTAGTCTAAATCATAGAAGAGCACAACGCTGCTGCTGTAGTAGCCAACAGTTTGGCTGTGGATTCTCAACTAGAGACCAACTAAACCTGTAGGGCTGGTCCATCTGTATGGACAAGATGGAAAAGTTACTGCTGGTTAGGAAGCATTTTACATACATATTGAATTTAAGGCTTATTGCATTCAAGGGAAGTCTTTAATTCTCAGAGAAGGGTGGGAAATGGTTCTTAGCCTTTCAAATAAAAGACAGTGAAAAAATATGAAAACAGCCTATAGGCTTTATGAGCAAAAAGAGCATTGCAAATAAAGCCTTGACAGGTGATTGCGTGCATTTGATTAACATCACTCACCTGACCACAGTTTCAATTTTCTTTTTATATTTAGGATCTATTTTACACCGATACTCAGGTCTCATCAACATAGCAGCAAAACTGAAGGCTGAGTTTTTCAATCCTGCTCGGTGACACTCAATCACAGTTGAAGTCAAAATTGGCACAATGTCTGTAACAGAATGAAACTATGTCAAATATTTATTTACCAATATTAATGTTAAAAACCTTTGAGCTAATACAGCTAAAAAAGTACTGATGAAAAAAGACTTATTTTTCTTCTTTTCCATGGTACACAGTTGAACAATTTGGGCCATTCCTCAAACCATATACAAGAAAACCATGGTTTCACCTCTCACTGCCTCGCACTCCTGAAGCTCAGCATGGCAGCAGGAATGTTCTGATTATAACCATGTCTCCCAAATCTGGTCTGCACTCTTTAAAGCCTACTTTTTAGTCTACATTTTCCATGTACCCAAAAATCATTTTCAAAAAAGGTCAATTAAAATTTTGTGATAAAATCCCAGAACCAATCAGTTCATTACACACAATCCTGAGACTGTGTGTGGCTGAGGCTGCTCAGTACTGCAGTAATGTGAGGACAGATTAAACTGCTGGTGAGGATCCCATCCTGAAGGCTGTGTATGGAAGAGCTGTCTGGAGGAGGATGCAGAGCACACTGTGTAGTTACACTCTGTTGTTGCCCACAGGATCACAGGGGGAGAATGAACCTTGTAATGCAGTGCTGATTGATGAGTTGCCCTGTTGCTCCTCTGCTGTCAGCACTTACGTGATGGGAACTTGCTGATGTTGTTGGCTACACGTATAAGCATCCGTGCTCCCTTCATGTGATCACCACGTTTCACGTGAATCTGGAATACAGCAAACATGCCACGTTTACTGCAGCCATTGAGAGTAATTCCTGCAGCCTGCTCTTGGCATTCATTCATCCTGCTGGGAGCTGCATGCCAACAACTCCTTCATGAAACTGAGCAGAGCTGGACTAGAGACCTCACAGTGGCTCTTCCCCAGAAGGCTGCTTCTGGCCTTCAGCCCACCATTTGCAGCTCTTGCCTCACTGCTGGTAGAGATGGAGGCCGAACCTGGCTGTAGGAATGGATATCCTGATGGGCTTAACTACTGGAGATGGGTTTACTATCCATGGTTAACTACTAGAGATCACTGGAGCCCCTGCTTAATTTCATTTACAGAAAAGCAGTGATCTACTTATGGATAATAACCTCAAATACAACAACAACAATAATAAATAGTTGTACTAGTAGCATAGCATTTGTAAGTATGAATGCAAAAGAAAAACAGGAAGCCATATGTAATTTTCAATTATTCAGTATTTTTAAAAAGAATATGCTACTCAAAGAGGCAGAAACTACTATGGATTGTCCTCTTGAAGCTTGCTATTAGCATGCACTTGGATTCTGTGATACAATCTACATGACACTGTAATTTATGTACACAGCCCATCCATCCATACGGTTCAATAAACCAGACACTGCGCAACTTACACATAAATTCAATTTCTCAGTTCCTTACCTTCACTAAAATATAGCTGTGTAGAATCATAAGGTTCGTAGCCATCTCAGAAGAAATTTTAATCTTCTGGGTCTTTAACTCTGAATACATACTGAAAAGAACATCATGTGCATTTCGGTAGTTTCCTTAAGAAAAAAACAACAACAGAAAATTTAATTTTTCATAACAATGTGTTTATAGGGAAGCTGAAGTTATGTTGATGCTTGGAGTAAAACCATTGCGTGACAATTTCTTTGGAAAACCACAAGCAGTTGCTTGTCACAGTATCCTAAACAGTATCAGCCAGGAAGTTAAAAAAAAAAAAAAATTACACTGGGAGAAGTAATCTAAACAGTCTAAACAGTAGCAAAATATATATGATAGCAATTTAATATAATGAACTTTAAAAGTAGAAGATGCTTTTAGAGCTTTTACAGATTTTTTTGTTGTTGTTCTTCAATGTCAGATATTCAAAAGCTATTTTTTAAATGTTAATTTAGCATACTTTTACTTGATCATTTGCTTTGGAAACGCCTTGCCTCTGCAACCAAACCAACCCAAAACCTGTCAAGGGATAGTTAAAATTTGAATGTTACTTCACTAGGTTATACTGCTTCAAGGTTACTATCAAGGATTGTCCAGAAACCACAGGATTTCATTGAATTATCAATTTTTATGACATTAGAAGCTGAAATCAAGTAGTGTTTTGCATTTAGTCTATTCCTAGCTGTTTTTTTCTTGCTTTGTTTTTGGGGTTGTTTTGTTGGTTGTTTTGGGATTTTTTGCATTATTAGAGGTTGAGGAAGTCATACTCTTTGCAGCTGGAGGCATTTAAAGGAAATTCCAGTTATTTCAGCAAACATTTTTCCTTTGCCTCCCTATATTTCTCTATCAGCAGATCTTTTTACTCTACAGAGCAATTTGTAAAGTTTTGTTATACACTACAATTTAATCAAACTATGAAATTTGTGTGAAACAGTTAAGTATCACTTCAGAATTAGTTGCTGGAAAACAACATTTTTTTATACTGTGTTACTGACTCTCAGTATAATACAATCAGTCTTAAAATCATGTGATTACATAAAAACAACTTCAAAGAAAACTGCACTTAAAATGGCATACCCAAAGAAAAATACCAACCAGTGTGACTTAAATATTATTATTAAATGGATTTTTAAGAAAAGAACAAACTATACTGGTGCAGACTTCAGAATCAAACTCACTGAAATATGCTGAAGGAAGAGGGGGCTGATGTAAAACTGCCTTTCCAGAAGAAACAGTTACTGCAAGGTTGGTGATTTTAATGAGACAAACATTGTGCATCCTATTACACTGCTGCAAAATACATCTATACTACTAGGGAATATGAAATACACCATAGGGTACTGCATTTTAGATACAAGTTTTCAGATTCAGAGAAGCTAGTAAATATTTAAATCCTTGAGCCTTTGCATTTCCTGCTTACATAATTAAGCACAAATGCATTATTCACTATGATGGATTGGGAGATTTGCTTGCCAAGGGTTTTAGAGGTTTTTCCACTCCTTAGCCCAATGCTGAGGAGCAGCCGAGTAGCAGCCCATAAATGTTAATTTGCCTGGGTTATTCCCGAGACTGCTATTTTTCCTTTATAGATTTTTCTTTTACATAATTGAAATGAAAAGCAAGCAGTGTTACGGTAGGGTTGTTGCCACGGCTACAGGGGAGAGTTAATAATGGAGGTGGCAGCTATTTTGCTTCTAGCCCTCTCTCTTCTTATTTTTTTTCTAACTTCAGCCTACCCATTACAAAGGAAAACAAAGCTTAAAGTAAGCACATGTCTGGTCCTTCAACAGAAATTATCTCCTCTGCCCATCTTCCACTGGTAAAAGTCAGGTGCTAAGACTAAAGGATCAGTACCAAGTCAGTTTCTACCATATGTAGAAACTGCAATTCTATGACTGTAACACACAGAAAGGTAAAGTCAAAGGCTGTCTTAATCACTATGTTCACCTGAATGTAATAAAAAATACAGATATTTTCCACAAGTTTCTTTTTTTTCCCCAATATTTAATATACAGGTGTGAGTCCAAAGCTTCTTCCCAAGTCTACTTTCAAATTCAAAACTGACCCTGAATACAATTAAAAGCACTGATACACGTCTTCTCTAAGTATAATCAATCCTACACAAAGAGCAGCACCCTAAGTAGGGTACCTAAGGAGGTAGCATGAGAGATGCCATCACATCAGAGGAAAGACTTACCTGAACACTGCTCCTCCCTGGCAATTATTATGGCAGTTCTGGCAGCATCTCGGTACTGCTTTAGGGCCATGTACAAGCGAAACAGGTACTTGGCATCCTTAATGAAATCATACAAAAGCAATTAATACTGACCAAATACCTACTGCTGTATTCCTTTTCTTGACTTGCTCACCCCACCACCACATTCTCCAAAGAAAGCAGACAAGCTTGCTTCGTGAAGAGCTCTTTGTAGGAACATGCTTCAGCTATGCCACAATCTCCCGCAGGGTTTTGGCTGTTGCTCGGGCACACAATACCCACGCTGAGGGCCCGCAGGGAGTCCTGGCAGGTGCTGGCCAAACCCTGTCAGGAGGGATGCAGAAAGCCACAGACCACTGTGCACGTGGAGAGTTGTACAGGGGGAAACCAAACAACTCCAGCTGTGTGGGCATTTATGGTGTCAGAAAAGAAACCAGGGACTCCTTTCAGAAATAGGAGTCTTGCCAGAAATGCTTAAATTGCATTATGGATCTAGATGCAAACATTGCTTAGTGTGGATGAGGATCACAAAATCTGGCCACTAATGAATGTATTGTTCTGGGACCAGAAGGCAGACATCCAAGACAGTTAAAAAATTAAAAAGGGGGACAACCACCTAATAAAATGCATAAAATTTATAATTTGCTATACCACGTATTTTTGATAGATTATATAACTCAAGAACGGTAAATGTAGCAAAGAGTTTGCCCAAAACGTGGCAATCCAACAGCAGGCAAATTAGTGAAATAATTTAAAAACAAAACTAAAAAACAAAAAAGAAAAAATAAAAATACAAAATAAAATTGTTATTTGTTGACCTTGCTTATGTTCCTATGAAAAGAAACTATTAAGTGAAAAAAAATAGGGCTAGTGTCATTATTTTATATCACTAGCAGTGATTTCTAAAATGAGATTAATAAAAAGTAAAGCCTGTACATGATAAACTTAATTGGGATTAAATTGAGCTAAAATATTGTACATAATGGTATGGTTCCAACTTAAATGTACAAATGAAAAAAAAAAAGATGACTCTGGCAGCTTTATAGAGAGCTTAGCAAAAAAATCCAAACCAACTAATTCTGCAAAATTAGTAGTAAATCCAAACATTTAATGTGTGTATTTTATGTTAAAATGGTATAAAAACTTCTATTAAAAGAATTGTATTCGTCAATGTTGTGCTATTCTCTGGAATACTGTGTGGGTTTTGTATGTAAGTCTCAGAGCAAAAGAAAGCAGAAATTCAAGGTAACAGAAATATTAAAGACAAAGATATTTCCTTATAGAGAAGATGACTGCAAAGATTAGCTTGTACTTGAGAAGCAAAGAAAAAATTACCAAAAAAATCACAGAAATAAAAGCAGGAGGGAAAGAATCGCATATGGAAAGAAAAAAGAGAAGACAAAACCTTCTTTTTAACTTGAAATATAAGGAAAAACATTAAGCAACCAAAAGTAATTACTGTTAAACTAATGATGGAGCAGAATTTTAAGTAATACACGATCAAAAGGCTGAACATAGTAAAAACTGTAACTCAGAATAATGAAATAGTTAACTGGATATAAAGTAACTACAACTACTTATATTAACAGGTATTATTTTTCCACTGTAAACTGCCTTAAAAAGAAAAATTGCCATTCCCTGAGTGGGGTAAACCAAAAATTATTAAGAGTAGTGGGTTATGATATAATTCTTCCCAACTTCTGACACCTAATGAACACAGATGGCCATTCCACTGATGTTAGCCCAAAGCTGCACTACTTCACCATCCAGCCTGCTTCTCCCCTTTCTCCTGCTGCAGCAGGAAAGGATCCTGTCCCAGCATGGACCAGTAGTCTTATATGGTATTTGCCATGTTCCTAATTATATTTTACTTAAATAATATATTTAAATTACTTTTTTAAAAAAAAGTGAAACTCATTCAAGAAAAATTAGTCCCATGTTTTACTTTCATATTCTTACCTTTAAAGTCAGTAAGTTTAAAAGCAAAAAATGCAGAAAAGAATTTTCTAATACAATACATTTCCTAAGGTCTTTGGAAAATTTATTATTGCAATCTAGCTGATTTAATATTAGATAATCGTAATTTAAGTTTTCTTTTTAAAATGTATGTACTCAGAAAATATGCACACAGAAAACAGCAGAACCTTGCTAGTTAATGCTCCCTGAAAGAGTGAACATGACAAATTAAGAATCTTTACATGTTGAAGTTAACAAACACAACAGTTGACAAAATCACACATTTAAGAAATCATTTATAATTAGTCAGACAATAGTGTAGCAAAATTTTGGTGAACTTAATAATTTTGATAATATGGTACTTCATTAAAATGCCACATAATTGTTGGCTGTGAAAGATTTAAAGCAATCAGCCTGCTGTCAGTGATAACCTGGTTTGAAGATCAATGCTTGAAATGATTAGCAAGTTTCTGCTGCATGGCTACTTTTCAATTCACTCTTACTTTCAGCTTTACAAAAATGCCACGACATAGAAGCTTCTATTTTCTAAAAACAATAATATCTTGCTTGATAAGTTCAAGAACAGTCTCCATAGCATAATGAAGATAAGGATTGTTTTTAAAGTAGTTTTTAAAGCAAATATGTATGATTTGATAAAGTAAAATTTTGTTACTCACTGAGAGAGACTATGGTAGATTGGATTAAAGCATTCAGAAGAACAAGAGAGAGCTTTTAAATAAGGAAAACAAAGCTCTACACTGAAGTTCAAAACAATGTTAAATATAGCAATAATGGCATTCAAAAATTCTTAAGTCTTTTCCAAAATCTTTAGAACCTCTTCACTATGGATATCATACTCACTGGCTCACTCACCTAGCTCACTTCCTTCACCCAGTCCCATGCATTTCTTTGAACAAGGCAGATAGGCTGCTGTTCTGAGAAAAGAGACTGGATGCTACAGTGTCTGTCCACCCAACTTCCAGCGTAAGTACAAAATTAGTCTTGTTACACTGATACTGGATAGATTTTTCATCCAGTGCCTCCAACAGCTTAATTACCTTTGGGTTCTTACAGCTGAATTCTGTTTGTTTTGCCATGTTTTGCTTCTCTCATAATTTTATTGAGGTTCACATTTCATATTAGAGGTAAAGTCAGAGGTAAGTAATAAAGAGATAGAGGTTTGGTTTGTTTTGGTTGGTTTTTTTTTTTTTTTTTTTTTACATTTTACAAAAGCAAAGTTTTCCTGGCCATCAACTGCCTGGTGTCTCTAGAAGTCTAAAATATCAAACCCTTAATCCATACAGAGAGGAAAGAGACAGAGTTTCCAATTTCCTAACAGAACTGCAAACCACAGCTGTAATATTAGGGGTGAAATCAACTTATTGCACCAAGCCCCTGTAATCTCCATAATTACCAAACCTTGTTCCCCTCAGCAAGGCGTAATTTATTCTTCCATGGTATATCATATTGCACCTGACTGTATTTACCATGACTTTGTATGAGACTCTAAATTCCTTAACTAAGCAATTGACTGCAGACTGCAACACCCTCACCTGAGGTCTGGCTTTCACCACTTAGCTCACATTCCAGGTGTGCTGTTAATGGGCAGTAAAACTTCAAGTGGTTCAGCCACATAGTTCCATGAACTCAAGCCCAATTATGACTGAATGTACTACAAGCTATTGTCATCAAAGCCACTCAGAAATGAAAAAGGATGCTAATTTTGAAAATCTGTCCACAACCTTTTATGCCTTACACTGACGCTGAATGCAGGAACTAACGTTACCTGGTAAACTGCGGGGTTTTGACCTGCATCTCCTACTTTGTACCTTACTTTCTTCCACTGTGAAAGTCAGACCAACTCTGCTACTGCAGGAAGAGACTACTGCTGTAGCTCATCTCAAGACATACACATGCTGACTGTCCATCTGGGAAAGGCAACAGCCAGCTGGCAAACTGGCATCAACCAACAGCTAAGTTTTGTCTCTTACCCTCAGTACAAGCATTAATTTCGACCTCCTCTGTCCAACTACCTGCTTTCATAAAGATGAAGAAAAATTACTCAATCCAAGAGTAATTGGTGCTTCCTTTCTTATATTTCTGAACCTGGAGTTACTGGGTGAATGACCCATGGAATGGTCATACAAGTCTTGCTCCTTAACAAAAGCTAAAGCACAGTCTGTGCCTACTAAAAATTTTAGGACAAAGTAAGCTCAAAATATCTTGTAGCACAGAATGTGACAGAATAGCAGTGATAAAAATACAATACCTGGGGCATGCCATCCCCCTCTCCCATTAGATAGTCAATCAGCTGATTTGTTAGGGCTTCATCTTTTGCCCGTCCCACCTATCAAAAAAAGACACAAGAAACTACGATATGAAAGAAGAAGGGAAAAATAACTTTCTCATTAGAAGCCTTTCCATAAAGCACTGAAACTAGACAGATTTAGAACATGATTTTTTTAGTTCTGCTTGTTCAAACCAGATGATTCTTTGGTTCATCAGCTTCGACATGCAGTAGTTCATATTTATTCTCTAATGTGTTAAACTGGGATTTTAGATATGTTTAGATATCATCTTTACTGATACAGTTTTCCTTCTATTTGCAATATGTCCAAACACACTCAGTGACGCTAGGAAAATGTCACAATACTGAAGGTAAACTTCTTAAAAAGATGAAGAATTTTTTGTTTTATCGAAGTTGCTTACTGTTTCAATTGCCATTTCCATAGCCAAGTTATCTTCTGTGCTTGGACTTTTCATGAAGTGCCTTAATGCCTAAAATGATACAGAAGGAAAGTTAAAATTGAGACACATGAAACTCACTTTTTTATAATTTTTATCAAGTTCTCTCTCTCTGCATTTTGATAGACAGGTGGCACACTGAATGCTTATCTCAACTATAGAGGTAGCAGCTGCTCCTACAGATACTCATGCAAGAAACAATTGAGTCTTTGCCAAATTCTGATGTACACCTTCACTAACTGTGAAAGATGTTAACAGCAGTATGGTGAGAACAAATTAATGATTAATGTAATTAATGTCACAATGGGATTAATGTCATGTTTTTAATGTCACGGAGCCCCCCATGCCACAGTTGAAGGAGTTTTCACCTACAATGGCTGTAATGTGCAAAAATCAGTCATGTAGTATGTGTTCAGTATGCAAAAGTCAAACATTTAATAAGCATCAGTTCACAGACTTGTAACTGATCAAAAGTGTGTCAATCAACATACTTCAATTAACATATTTTCTTTTTTTAAAAAAAGCTTTCAGTTAGGGCACGCTACAGCAATTAATGAATTAGTTACTCTGCAACCAAGTCTCCACTGGTCAAGCCAATGAAATGTAAATAAATTGCTGCTGTGGATCATGACATTTAGAGATTCATTGACAATAATATATCCGTGATTCACCTCAAGCTTCTACTGCTATGAAAAACCTATGTGCATGGCAATGTACAATTCACAGAACACATTCTAGATAACTGTAATAATAAATAGTTTGCTTGCATTTTTTACTCTTTTAAAAAAAATTCAGTATGTCATCAGTTAAGGCACTTAAAATCTAACATGGACTTCCCTGAAGTACTGTATTTTGAACAGTTTCTATAAACGTTTAACTTTTACTGGCTTATCCTTTCAGTACTGACCCGTCCATATTGACCACACAGCAAGAAAAATTTCCCCGCCTGAAAATGTTTCTTTTCTGCTTCAAAATATAGTGCAATGCTCTGATAATCTTCATTGGTAGTACTTTGAGAACCTGCAACAGAAGATAGCAGGGTATTCTTATTAAGGAAGATAAAGACTCTACTGAAGGAACATACTCCTATTTTTTTTTTTTACTGACATTCAAAGGAAATCAAAGCCGGACAGACTCAAATTATGTCTTACACATTTTGTCCCGTTTTAATCAGACTAAATGTCAAATATTAGGAGCTAATAATACAGTGAAATAATTGTTTCCACAGGTTTTACACCACAATGGGATTTCTGTTTCTCACAGAATTATAGAATGATTTGGGTTTGAAGGGATCTTAAAGATCATTTAGTTCCAAGCCCCTGCTATGAGCAGGGACATCTTTCACTAGGCTAGCTTGCTCAGAGTTCCATCCAACCTGGCCTTGGAACACACCCAGGGATGGGACAACTTCTCTGGGCAACCTTTTCCAGTGCCTCACCACCCTCACAGTAAAGAAATTTTTCCTAATATCTAATCTAAATCTACTCTCCTAATTTAGTTTAAAACCATTCCCCCCCATCCTGTCACTACATTCTGCTCTAAAAAATCATAGTGAAATGTCATTACATGATCTAATAATGAATTTTTCCATTATGTCTTGGCAACAATAAAGCAGGGCAAGTGATTGTGAGATTATCACCTGAATTGCATTCACAGTTTAAGAATATGGAAGCATACTTGTATTGTACGAAGCAAGGCTATCAGGGCTAATGCAACCA
Source organism: Corvus kubaryi (assembly GCF_017639235.1). Taxonomy (NCBI): domain Eukaryota; kingdom Metazoa; phylum Chordata; class Aves; order Passeriformes; family Corvidae; genus Corvus; species Corvus kubaryi. Next base: position 9,069,742 of record NW_024582073.1, read on the forward strand.
TGTGGTAGCAGAGAATAGTACTTAAGTCTTCTAAACAAGACTCCATTTTGCTGTACACATGTAAAACAAAGACAGCCACAACTCCAGTTGGTTTTAAACCCTTTTTCCACCCACTTAAGTTTGAGACATCCTATTTTGGATAAAAGCATAAGGAACAGTAGAACAATTGTGGCCACCTCGACAAGCATCTGCAACCATACATCTCCAAGCTAACTGTTGCCAAGTTTTTATAACCTTCATAACAAGAAATCATTTTCTAAAGGAAGAGATTAATTGAAAATATGAGAATTTGGGAGATAAATATGTGGAGCTGATAAGGCACTCTTCAAAGGTGCCTCACACAGAAGAAAACTGTAAAATTGAGCGCAAATTGACAAGCTGGACTCTGATTGGCTTGATAGCCCAAGATAAAAGTCAGCTTTTCAGTAAGGTCTCCTTTCCATCTCTCACTGAGATAAGAGGAGGCCACAAAGGGTCTTAAAGAGAAAAAAAAGGAAAAAAGTGACATGGAAGAAAAGAGTTGGAACCACGAGAAAAGGAAAAGGGAACAAAAATCAAGAACCATACCAGTGAAATGCTCCATTTTGTATCAAGGTCAAAGAAAGGGATTCCTCAATGGGCACAAGAAAATAGTCTAGACAAATGTTTTATCTCTATGGATAAGCAAAAAAAAGCTGTAGGACAGGCAAGATTTGAAAACAACCCAGACTGAAGACCAAGGGAGATATCTAAGCTGAAAGCAGAGTCTGGCTTGTAGGCCTGAAGTACACACATTGGCAAATCTGGCCGCAATGACTGGAAATGAGAAACAAAACTTCACACCCATTGTGTTATGATTTCAAATTGGTTGAAATCAACTAAAAGAACAGCAAAACATAATGCAAGCAAACTTTGAACCTGGAATACTCACTGATGATATCAGCATAAATCTCCATCTTGTTGTGTTGCTGAGCTAATGTGAAAGCTTCATTATTACACTTGGACATAACCAGGAACTGGATGGCAGAACCATAGTCACCAAGCTGCAGAAAGAATCTAATCAGAATGAAAAATTAATGCCTTAGTACTTAATAAAGCTTAATGAATACACCAAATGTTTCAGGAATATAATACACAACATACATACAAATACAAAACACTTCTAATCCATTTTCTATCTCGAATTGCTTTAACTAGGTTCCTAAAATTAACTTAGTAAAAATAATCCAGCATGGCAATTTTTTATTATTGTCTAAACTTATTACTTCATGTTAATATAATTTTAATCAGAAAGTAAACAACAACAACAAAAAATCAGTACCTGTTTAGTTGTCCAAATCTTAGAGATGATGAATGAACTGAACTGAATTATACAGTCAGTGGCCAAGTACCAATAACCAGAGTCTAATATGTTAGCAAGCCTCATAAACTCCCAATAGATAAAAGACTTCTTTTTAATGAGCATAACATGATTGTTACCTGGCCACCATCTTTGCTCCTTCAAGAGACTGTGTTTCTCTTACAATATTAACAGCCTTTTCAGGATTATTTAGGTGATCCAAATACAGTCGAATTACACTATCCCATTGTTTGGCATGTTCATAAGCTATCACAGCTTCCGTGTACCTGCAAAATAATGGTTCCACATCAGTTTTTCTAACTTTGTAAATAACTCCTTATAATATGGTGTGAAGGAAACATAAAGTATTTTATTTCTGTGACATTACTCTGTGACACCTTCCATTCAGTTTGCATGTAATTGCATTGCTCTGCATTTACTATGGGTTTTTTGGTATCTATTTCATTTTCTCTTAGGAGAATGAAAAGCAGAGGCAACAGAAAAATGTCTTACCACAATACTATTTTTGACCTACTCTGCCAGCATCCCTTTTGCTATATATTAAAAACAGTTCATCTGTTCCATACGAAATCACTTGGGAGGGAGAGAACAAAAAAACCCAAACAAGATACCTAGGTGTATAATTTTTAAAATAAGACCTTATTTTGGTTCTGTAGACAAGATAAGAAATTTCTCATTCTCTCACTATGCAATTGACACAAACAGTATTTTCTAGTCTCATCAATGCAAACATTAAACTCTGGTGCTGTTTCATATTTTAAAGTATCATTATTCTGAAGCATGTTTACTTACAGGTAAAGACTAGAAGGAACTACATTCTGTGATGAAATATTACCTATCTGGGGCTTTAACTTCAGCTAATAACTTCATATTATTCAACATTATGCAAGTGCAGCCATTAAGATGTACCAGTAATTTGATTCTAGAATGAAAAGATCTCTTTCATGATTATTCTCCCTTTGAATGACCTTTAAAATCACAGCTACAGAGTTGTTAGACACAAACTGAACTTGAATACTCTGCTAATTGGAATATTGCATCATGTTCAGTACTTTAAAACCTTTGATGACTTTTCTTAAAAAGATATTCATGTTTAGACAGGAAAACAATTAATTAGAAACACATCTTTGATACCAGCAGAATGTCCTTAGATTATGTTTCAAATCTTTAATACACTAAGTGTACACTTAAGTTTACATATTTTAGAAACTGTTTTCACAAGGCTATTTTATGCAAAAGTTTCAGTATGTGTTTTAATTTATTTTACAAAAATGCTAATGTGTAACAATAACAACAACAGTAATAACATGTTTTATATTAAAAAAGAGCATTCGAAAGTACCTGCCATCTGCTTCCTTGGCCTTTGCATATTGTAGGTGAATTTTTGGAGATGAAACATGAGGAAGAAGTTCACCAACCTTTGCCCTAGAAAGACATTAGCTATTTAATAAATATATCTGGTTTCAAATTTTCTCCAGTAAAACTGTCATATTTATATCAACACTGAAAAGGAATCTGAGAGAAGAAACTGAACATAACGGATAAGCTTTGAAGTAATTTTAGTATTTTCAAAAAGTTGCACTTTATAAGAACTGGAAATTACAGACTGCTTTATGAGCATACAGGATTGAAGACAGTCTCTTCTCTTTTTTTAAGTCTGAGATGTAGAAGCGTAAGAAGTGGCAGACCAAGGATTTTTATCTCAGGTGTTCTTTCATTAACCCATAGAAGAAGCATAGTATTAAAACTGTAACCTGAAAGATCTATAAAAGCCAGCAAACTAAGCAGTGGGCCTTTCAGGACAAAGGATATGAGAGACTCCAGAGAGGCTGACCTTAAATCTCACCTCTCTGACTAAAAGATAGGCACTCTGCAAACTGAACCTCCCCCTGCTAGAGTAAACAAAGCTCCTACCTCCCTCTTCCCAAATCAAGGTTATCATTAAATGCAAGCTACTCTCCTTAACCAAGTGTTCTCCTGGCTCATTTTGATGCCACTGACAATTCTTTGATGGAATAAAATTTTCATTTTTCAAATAAATGGACATAATATTCCAACCTAATCTTTCACTCATATGAAAGAGGAGAGGTCTTACTGAACTCTCCAATCAGTTCTTAATGTGAGGAATCCTTAAAACATAATTAGGCCAGAACTGAGCCCTTAAATCTCCCAGAAAATTTGACTTTTCCAATGGCTACTTCACAATACTCAAATTAACTTATAAAAAAAAAATTATGATACTGGCTACTCTTGAATCATTTCCAGCTGTCCAAATACTCAGCTTCAGCTATGCATGTTATAAAACTAAGAAATATAATTAATTAAACAGTAACTACACAAATATGGTTACTAAATTCAGTGTGGATGTGTGCATGTGCATACACCCACAAAGGACTTGAAACTGCAGGAAACTTGAAACATAACACACAAAAAAAGAAAAATAATTATCTCACATTGACAGTCAGACTATATTAAAACAACATAAATTTCTGAGAGAACCTTTAAGCTTGGATTTGAAACAATACAATCAATGAACCATAGTTAATGAGGCATTTGTGCTATTCAGAGAATCAATCTTTTCCAAAGAGAACCCCAGCAAATCCTCTGAAATATAACATTTCCCTGAAACCTGTACTTACCAGTTTTTACACCGGATGTATACTGATGCTGCCTTGTCATAATATTGTCCCTTTTCATACAGCTGAGCAGCTTCTGAAAATTGCTACAATATTGGAAATCATTAAAATATAATTTCTCAATTAAGATCATGAATAAATAAATAACCTAATGAAGTCACATATTCAGCCTTAACTTTTATTAACTCTTTTGAGTACCTTCATATTCTCCAGAATAGCTCCACAGTCTCTTTTTAATACCCTGCTGGGATGTTTAATGGCCTGGTTTACCCCTCGACGGATATCTCCCATTCGAATGGAGATTTGAGCCACTCCAGCAAGGCAAACTTCATCGTGTTCCTGGTACTAGCAATCAAATGAAAAGCAGTAACTATAGATTACACATTAGAAAACCAAGGTCACAAAAGCGACAGTAATCAAGCATTGAAACAAACTAACAAAACATTACAGATTTAACAGCATTTAATTTAGAGCTGAATTAAAAACTGGAATTTGAATGAGTCTGAAACATGATAACTTAATGTATATCGTGACAGTACAATGCTATCATTACTAAAAAGGAATTACCTTATTGTTTCCAGTGATTCCCTTCTCATAATGTGCCAGAGCATTAACATAATCACCCCTGAAAGAAAACTGGAAGTTATACAGACAAATATTTTTAATAGGAAGAGATGGCTGCCTTCCTACCACACAGATTATGCATGTATCTGTCTTGATTTAGACATAACGACTGCATAGAAGGTTGTGAGGTATGCAAGAGGTGGACAGTTGCACAGAATGCCATGGCACTTCCTATGGACTTTATCAAATCTGAGTCAAAGAGGCACTTCCAACTCTCAATTCTGTTGTACAGAGACCAATAAACCTCCCTTGAAAGGCAAAGAATCTATCTGCAAAATACATCTTGGTATTCTCAGCTCGACTCCACATTTTTCTGGAAGATAAATGAAGCTAATCTTTGAAATTACTTATAATTTTTGCAACACAAAATCAAAGGCAATTTTTTTTCCTGAAGTATATTCAGAACTCAAGTTCCAGATGGTTGCATTGATTCAACTGCGTCCATTCCTTCCTTTCTGTGACCAGCAAGTGTCCTCTCTCAATGCCAGGTGTACTGCCAGGGGGAGGGAGTCGTCTACAAACTATTAGTAGGTAAGTTTTTCCTCCTGACTTAGGCACTAAACAGACCAGGTTTTATCTGTTTATCTAAAATAGACTTTAAAATCATGTCAGATGGTTAATACCTTCTGTCTTTCAGGGATTGGCAGCCTTGAAATTTGACACACCGCTACCTAAATGATTTAAGAAAATGAAGGCTAACAGATATTTAAAGAAATACAGGCAAAAGGCATGGCTTTCATCCAGCATAGTAAGTGCTAAATGATTTGGACTTTCTCTATTTTCCAAGCACTGCCTGCAATGAAGTTTTATTTAGTAGATGATATTATATGTTGGGACCTACCAGTTGCAAAGAACCTACATGTACTGAAATTAGTGAAAAGGAACTACGATTTGCTAACATGTCTCTAGCATGAAGGATTCCTTGCAAAACTCCTCTTCCTCATACTACAGCTGCAAGACCTCACTGAATCCTCTCTCAGCAACGCAGTCATCTGAAGTACCTCAATCCTGTGCTCTTCTATTGAGCATGAGTATTGGTTTAATATTCTTATACTACAACCTTACAGGAGAACTTACATGAATTCGAGCTGGACTGCATATTCCTTTGATATGAAAGGGATTTGGTCCGGGGCCAGACGCTTAGCCAGCTGAAGTGCTCTGTCCCAGTGCTGCAAGTCTTTTCGCATCTATTAACAAAGAACAGTAACATTTTCTGATGCAAGTATCAAATTTGGAATTCTATCCTGAACTTGAAATTATTCTAAACACAAATATTGAGTTAATATTCTAGAAAGATTCAGACAATTTGAGAGACATTCACCCTGAAAGAAGGTCTGTTAGGATGACCCTGGAAATGACAGGCCTGTCAGTCTAATTTCAGTGCCTGGTAAAATTATGGAGAAGATTATTCTGAGAGTTACTGAAAAACACTTGAAGGACAATGCAATCATTGGTCACAGCCAGCACAACTTCATGAGAGCAATGTCCTGCCTGACAAACCTAATTTCCTTTTATTATAAGGTAACCCACCCAGCTGATCAAGGGAAGCCAGCTGATGTAATCCCTTTGGATTTCAGTAAAGCTTTCCATACTGTCTCTTAAAGTATCCTTCTGGACAAAATGTTTACCACACAGCTGGATAAACACATCACGGGATGGGTCAGCAACTGGCTCACAGGTCAGGCACAAAGGGTTATAGTGAATGGGGTGATATCATACTGGAGACCTGTCACTAGTAGGGTTCCACAGGGCTCCATTCTCAGCCCTTCAACATCTCTTCAACATCTTCACTAATGACTAGGTCACAGGACCCGAAGGTGTAAGTTTACTGATGATACTAAATTGGAAGGAGCTCTTGACTCCCTCAAAGGCAGGGAGGCCCTGCAGAGAGACCTCAACAGATTAGAGGGCTGGGCACTCACCAACTGTATGAAGTTTAACAAAGGAAAGTGCTGGACTCTGCACCTGGGACAGAGCAATCCTGGATGTACAGACAGACTGGGGAATGAGACACTGGAAAGCAGCGCCACAGAAAGGGATCTGGGGGTCCTGGTCAACAAAAGTTGAATTTGAGTCAGCAGTGCCCTGGGAGCCAGGAGGGCCAAGCATGTCCTGGGGGGCATCAGGCACAGCATCACCAGCCAGTCAAGGGAGGGGACTGTCCTGCTCTGCTCTGTGCTGGTACAGCCTCGCCTTGGATATCGTGTGCGGTTTTGGGCACCACAGTATAAGAAGGATCTAAAGTTATTAGAGAGTGTCCAAAGGAGGGCAACAAAGATGGTGAAGGGCCTTGAGGGGAAGCTGTATGAGGAGTGGCTGAGGGCACTTGGGTCTGTTCAGCCTGAAGAAGAGGACACTGAGGAGAGACCTCGTTGCAGTTACAACCCCCTTGTGAGGGAAAGAGGAGGAGGGGCAGACACTGATCTCTTCACTGTGGTGCCCAAACACAGGACCTGAGAGAATGGCTTGAAGTGGTGTCAGGGCAGTTTCATGTTGGATATAATTTAGGAAAAGGTTCTTCACCCGGAAGCATGGTTGGGCAATACAACAGCCTCTCAGGGAAGTGGTCACAGCACCAGGCCTGACAGAGCTCCAGAAGCATTTGGATAGCGCTCTCAGGCACACGGTGTGACTCTAGGGGTTGTCCTGTGCAGGGCCAGGAGTTGGGCTTAATGATCCTTGTGGTTCTCTTCCAATTCAGGATAGTCTGTGATTCTAGTCACACAATGGCAAGATCAGAATCATAAAAGGGCAAAATTACCAGAAGGTAAAATATTCCAACATTAATCTGGAAATGAAAACAGCAGAAAATATACACAAATTAATACCTCAAGAGCAGCAATAGGACAGGAGGATGCCAGATACAAATCCTGAGCCAGATTAAAATCACTAGTAAACATTGCAAGATGTCCTGCTAGAAGGTTGTGGTCTTCTATTCCCTGTAGAAAGACATCATAGGTGTAGAAGTAGTCCAAAAGAAAATAAATACTGTATAAATAACATAATCTAGTAAGCCAAATAAAAATAGTAAACCAAAATATCCTTACATTTTTCAATGATGTGTATTGGATTCTACAAACCAGAAAAAGTCCTTACAGGCCACTAATGCTGTCTAAAATCAGCAATTTGCAGAAGCATAATTTTAAGGTACTATTTAACTTCTAGATGTATAAATGCAATCAAGTTTTGTTTTGGATTTTTTTTTAATATCAGTCTTCAACATTTTCTCAAAAATAAAAAAAAGGAAATAAGACCCTCCCAACACCTGAGACATGAATATATTCTGCTGTTTTCAAACACATGCAGAAAGACATACTGTGCAGTCCAGTAGAGACTGCAACCACTTCAAGAAAAAAACAGTCAAGAAGTCTGTAGTTTGGACACTTTATCCTCTATATCCCTTGAAAGCAACTCAACTTCTGCTTGAACAAAAACAACCCCTTACCCTGCCCACCCCCTCCCAAAATAAGAATTTAGCATTCTTAAAGAAAAATTAAATTATCATACTTCCTGTGTAAGACTTTACATTTTACCTTTATCTGCTCTAGTGACATCACCATCCCAGCATTACCAGATGTTCGAAAAACACGTATTGCAAAATCCACCTCCATATGATGTAAGCAAGCTTTGGCCAGCTCATTCCAACAAGACTGGTCATTCAGAAGGCTGCAGACCTCCCATGCTTCAGAAAACCTACAGAAGGTAAAACACACAACTATTTTAATTTTAGATATTACTTATACCCAAAACTCCCCCTCAATTTTTTTTCCTCTCTGTTAGAGAAAACATAAAAAACATTTACTTCTAAGCCACGGAGGGAGTGATGTATCAGGAAGAAAGTAAAAATACAAATGAGTACCTTACATTTCTATTTCTTCTATTTCTACCACACTTTTTCAGGAAACCATCCGCTTTCCCTACTATGGCATTCTTTCCATTATAGTGATTTTGTATTGCTTCATTACAGTGGGAGGAGAGTACACTAGAAGCATTTTCAGCCAGTTTTGGAGGAGCCACTGTCACAAAACCCTGAATAAGTCTTGAAAAAAATTACTTTAGGCTTTTACTCAAAAGTGAAAAAAAAGCCCGAATCACCACTGGGTCACTTATTTTGTTTGGTCTGCCTGGAGAGCTATGTGAACTTATGGATCAATCTAATTTATCAGTATTCAGCAGGACACTTTAAAATCACCAGGATATGCTGTATTGAACTATAAGCACAGAAAACAATTTACACAATATAATTAAAATGCAGATGTACCTTTTCAACATTAGAGTCTGAGTAAGCGTTTGTCTCAGCACATCAGGTCCAAAGTCTTTCAAATTGCCAAGGAAACTGTGAGTACTTAAATAGATGTTGTTTGTTTTCCCACTTGGAGTCTGACAAGTTAATTCTCCATTATACAACAACAAAGGCTTATGGGAATAGGGGACTTCCGTACCACCTGCCAAAATAATCTTTGATCCTAGATTCAAAGATCAGGAAGAAAAAAAGACATCTTGTAAAAATCCCTACATGGTAAAAAGTATAACAAGCAGCTGAAACCATGTATATTTGGGCACTAATTCAAGGTCTGTAATTCTGGCAATCAACAGCAACTACACAAGCACATATCTTTCAGTAAAGTAAATATACAGAATTTAAAGCTTCTAAACCAGTAAGGTCCTTTTCCAAATGTTTGCAGGTAAGTTTCAACATTTCTCTGTCGCAAATATAGAAATGGCTATGTTTACAACTTTAACATTTTAAGTGAATACAAGTTTTGTGACTCTGATGCAAGTTTTGTCACCCTGATCCTGAGATTTTTCTCATGAATGCTTCAACATAGAATTGAAGCACAATGTGTAACTTTCAAATGAAATATTAATAGCAAGAAGCTTATGGAGTTGTTGAGACCAAAATGCCTTGAAGCCTTACAGAGAAACCTACAAAGTAATTAGTTTTCTATTCATCAGTTGCACTTGAAATCATCTATAGTACTATTTATATTTATATGCATTTTATTTAAGACAAATGAAGATTCAGAACATGTTTTACTTTATTAACTAAAATAGTGAATAACCTTTTTAAAGAGCTTATGGTACCTTGAATGGCATCCTTATGAAAAACATAAGTGTACACTTTATCATCATCAAAAGCAGCAAAAACACCTTTATCCATTGGCCAGTTTTCCCACAGGATTCCTTTAATGGTTGGTGAGAAGTCTGGAATCTCATACACTCTATCATTTACCTACATATAATGTAAAAGTAAAATTATTACCAAGTGACTAAGGCAAGAAACAAAATATTCATCCCAGTTGTGATTAAAAATTTTAAAAATAATGTAAGTAGTCCAGAAATAGAAAAATTGTTTTAAGAAAGAGTTTTCTTATAAGCGGTGATTCTGAATAACACGAGTTTAAATTTGAAGTGGAGAAAATACATATTATATAAATTATATTTACTATTCTTTAAAAAAAAGGTATGGTGAGGGGCAGTGAAACTGGCTAGATTATCTGTATTTAAATACACAAGTATATACATTTTTGAAAATTACCGATGAGGAACTTACTATAATGAAATTGTCTTGATCTAGTATGACAGATTTTATTTCCTTACATTACCATTAAATTATCTTCAAGCCTCCTTGCCAATTTCTTCTATCAGCATACAAGCTGGAGCGACAAAATCTTCTTCATTTTTTATTAAAAACACTCTATAGTTGAAAAGCCTATTTGTAAATATATTGTATTGGTATCCCACACTAACTTACTGGACAATAGACAAAGCCATCACTTTTGTCATCTATGAAAGCCATTCTGGTTCCATTGGGATCTGGAAAAACCTTTCTCACGCTGACAGGATGCCGGTATTCATTCACGTATTGCCAGTCTTCAATGTAGAAATAACGAATAACTCCAGTCTAATGAGAAATAATAGAAAATGTTAATAATTACATCAGTAGCGGCGAGCAGAAAACTAACTTGGCTGTAGTGTCTTCCATCTTAGAGTACTGAGTGTTCAAAAAAAGTACTTCCAAGTGGGTTTTTTTGCTTCCTTCTCACACCCTGTTTTGGGTGAGACAGGAAAAATTTTTGGGGGGCAAAGAAAAGATTTGGGAGGTTTGAGGGGTTTTCTGTTAGTTTTGATATTTATCTCCCTCTGCTTTGGGGAGACAAGTGTTTACTGTGCAGTTCTCTAAACAAATGAAATGCCTGTCTCATTGCTGAGAGAAGCTGAACCTTAAAAAAAAGCTGTAAAATTTGCTTCCAAAGAAGAACCACACATTCTTAAAAAGAGAGGTACCTAACTCAGGGAATAAAAACAATCAAACTAATTTGTGATTAAAGGTATATTTTAAAAAACGTGGCTTTCGACATCAATGGTAGAATTTGCACACATCAAATTGACTGGTTGCACATTTAGTACTTCAAATTTATCAGCACCAGTTTAGGTACTGCAGAGGTGGGAAAGACCTCATCTGTTACAAAACCACTCAAGTTATTAAACCAGTGATAAAACCAGAGATAGTGGTTCTGCCTCTCCTCTGGAAGGTCAATACACCAGTCGATACCACAAAGAGCACAATACTACAGTGCCAAACATGCTCTGTATTCTCAGTGCCAGAAAATATTAAAAGGACAAAAAACTACCCTCATGCATAGAAAAATCTCCAGAAAAATACATAAGCATGTCCACATCCTTCTCCATCTTCTTCTGCCCTCCTTAATTCCTATCCTTGTAGAAACACATTAAAAAAATTCTCTTTGGACAAAGGCTTCAGTAGCAAGTCAAGCCTTTCAGTTATGCTATGACATTTGTATATATCAGTACCTTTTTGTCCACATTTTTCACATCACCACCTAAATCAACAAATTTGCAAGGCAAGTGATATGTTTTTTCTTGTATCTGGAAGACATTTTGACTGCTAACCCTCTCACTAATGCAATAGAATTAAATTCTGCTATTAAAATCAGTGTTTCGCAACAAACACTAGTAAAAGCAAAACTTAACCATTCCTGCCGATGCACATCATATAAATTCAACAGGAAAGAAAGCTGGATGCAATTTTGACTGTATTTTCTCAAAGTCCTTGTATAGAAAATAATCCACTGTAAAGATCACAGATGCACTTTTCGTTTTTCTAAAAGCATGAGCAGTAATCCAAATAATTCAGACAGAAATATATTCCATCTAAAAAGATCTTTAAAAAGAAGTAATACTCACATCTGTACCATATATGAGGAAGTCACTAGTTAAAGCATGGCACAAAATTTGGTATTTATCATCATCTGCTGGGAAAAGTCGAGTTTCTCGTTCTTCTTGAGCACCCAAACCCTCACTTTCTATCTAAATATAAAGAACAGAATGAACTGAAAAACTCCACTGTTAACAACAGGGTATCATAGTGTTGCTTGTATCAAACTGTAAGAGAATGAGATGAAAAAAAACTTGCACGTGCATTCCTCAAGAACCCAGCATCTGCTTTTGTCACATTACCAGAGACCTTTAAAATAAAACTTGTTAAATAGCTGACAAGAAAATGTTTTTGTTTACCTGTTCTAGTCTAGGTTGTATTTCTAAGTCTCCAGATACTCAGCTCTAGGATTTTAATTAGCCAGCAAAACTATTCTGAAGAATTTTAAATTTTTATCTCCATTAACTGAAGATCATTCGATTTTATTTAATTTTTAAAATTAATTAACTTGTTCAGCTTAGATCAACTCATTAGTTCAACAATCCAAACTGCCAGAGCTCTTACCATATGCAACTGGATTTTACCCTCAAAGAGAGCAGCAGCATAATCGGAATTAAGGCGCATACTTGCTACTGTCCCCAGGTACTCCACATCTTTAAGCTTTTTTACATCTAAAGGATTCAAACAGAAAAGATAGGGTAAAAATATTTTGATTTTGTATAGGTGTTCACTTATCATCTAAATTTGCAGCTGAGTGAGCAGACGTGAAAAACTCCCAACTAAGCAGAGAGGGGACAAGTCACACATAAAGAGACTTTCTTCTTAGCAGCCAGAGAACTGGTTAGAAAGTACAAGAGAAACTCTTTCCCTATGCAACTCTGACTAGTATTCTTACCGTTTTAATTAATTTACTGTCACTGAAAAAAGGGGATGCTTAGAAAAACATGAAAGTTTTAAATCCACCATCTAAAATTTGGACACAGCATAACCAATTTTTCCTTATCCCACACAAACAACATGAACATCTGCCAAACTGAGAATTTAAACTCTCTGATCATAGTTCCTAGGTACTATGCCAAACTTAGTACTTTAAGACACAGATATATAATGTCTCAAAAGCCTGAAGTCCTTCATTGATTAACAAGATGATGTGAAAAAAAACAAGTAAGCAACAGCCTACATTTCATGACCAATAGAAGTTTTATTTCTATTATTTACAATGCCTTGCCATAACTGCTTCAGCCTGAGAAGAATATTATCCCATCCTAACAGGACCATATGGCAATTCAAGTTTTTATTGTACAACGTGGAATGTCCAGAACTGCTAAACACAATACTGAATTAATAAAAGAAGACCAAGTGCTGCATTAGTTTTAAGATAACTAAATTTATGCTTACTATTCTCTCCAAGTGCATAAAACCAAGCCCGATTGTTCATTCCTACAGCCAAATGATAAACACCAATAGCAACAAAACTGGGCTCTACTTCAACAGACACCGTGACTGGTAGCTCCTGTAAGAAAACAAAACAAAATACAATTTTCATCCACTTTTAATACTTACTTTAATTATATCTACATGAAGTTTAAAAGGAAGAGGTTATCATACTCTCTCCACATGATTTGCGATGGTGACTTCAAGAAGAGAAGTGAGGTATGCGATTCGTGTACTGCAAGCATCTCCAAGGATTGGAAGCTTTGTCAAGAAAACATGGAGGGATCCTTTTCGTGTAGATACTGCCAACAGCTGTCCATCATCTGTCCAAGCCATCTGATCTACACCTAAAACATTCACAAGTTTTTGTAAAAAAATATAATCCTTTAACTTCTGTAACCAACAAACACTTACTTTGCTCTACTATAAAAATGGTAGGAATTAATATCTAGAATGTATGTACTAAAGTACTCAAAGATAACAAATTAATGTAATTCCAAGATTAATTAGAATCACTCAGATCAAACACATAATTTCCTAATATAGCATTTTACTGAGAGTGAAGACTTCACAGAATCGCAGAACTGTTTGAGTTGGAAGGGACCTTAAAGGCCATCTAGGTGCAACCCACCTTCCGCTAGACCAAATTACAGATCTGTTACAAAACTGATCAACACTCTTTCTATTCTCAACACTGACAGTTCAGGCAGCACATTCAAAGTGATCCATAATACCGGAAGCAGCTGAGCAGAATTCAATCTTACTCCCTTTATTGCCAAATTAGTAAGTACTAAATACAGAAATGGCGTTTGTTTTTCAATGTCTGAAAATGCCATTAGAAAAACCATATTCTAACTGACTAATACCACATTCCAAGGAAAACAGGGCAAGTGTTGTGCTGACAATATCCTAAATTTATTTTAAAAAAAAATTTTAAAAAGGAAGGTTCTTAGAAATAAAAAATCTGGAGGCAACCAGGAACTTGACAATAAATGAAGCACTTATAAACACCACATGAGGAGATAAGGGTGGAAACTCACTACTCAAGAAAATAGTTTTGTAACACTGTTCTGGAAGCCACAGGCAAAAGTCCTGTACATCAGGATGAAAACAGAATAAGTATCATATGTTAGTACAAGAGATGTTGAAAAGCACAAAAAAAATCATGGAAAGAAGCAGAAACCAGTTAAGTGCATCACTTCAGTAATGTGAATATTCTGTATTACAGATTCAAAACTGCACAACACTAACTGATCAAATATTCTGAGAGCTGTACTTCTCTATACTTTGAATAGCTAAAATATGCTCCCATTTTGCTACAGGTCACCTAATAAATACAAGTTGGGAAAGCAGGAGTTTTTTAAAAATTCTATATTTACACAGTTTTTCCAACAGCGGTACTTTCACTCGATAAACAGAGACACTGTCAAAATTCCAGTTTACTTAATTAGTAAAAATTTCTATCCCCATGGAGAAAGTTAACATACCTTTGTTTTCATCATCCAAGTTTATTATGGCATACATTTCTCTCATATCTGTCAGATCATGGATTTTAATGCTAAAACAAAAATAAAGAGTCAGTCATTCTCACCCATCTAAATCTCAGTCATCATAAACTGGAAGAAACCCAATCCAATCGAGACAGCTTAATGGAGCAAAAAGTAGAGCACAAAAGCAAAATGCCTTCAATTTCCTAAAAACCAACACATTGTTAATCCATCACTGTAAACAGTGTATCACTATACCACAGTACAACAATATTTGCTCAGAGAACTAAAATTTGAGGAAAAGGCACAAATCCAATTAGAAAGAATTCACGGCTGGGAAACATAGACTGTTATATTCCCTTTTGATATGTTACAGCATTTTACTTTAAAAACACAATAGTGATGGACACATAGGGCTTGAAACACAGATGTAAAAAATACTTTCAATCCTGCTGCATATAAAAGGGACAGAGTGAGAGGTTACTTATGGTGTCATGTCACTCAATGTATATTAATCCACTCAAAGAAATAACCCTTATTGTACAATAGCTCAAGTGCTTGAAGTTGCACCATGTTTTGCTCACAGTTATACCACTCTTGATGTGCAACTGTCATAAATCAGCAGTTGGTCCCACACAGAGCTGAGGACAGAGAGAAGAGTTTGACTCCTACTATGACCCAGCTCCTCTTTTGCAGAAGAATTCAGATATCACAGAATCAGGGATTAGCAGATGAGGAGCTAAAGGAGCTAATCTATCCTATGCACAAAACATTCTGGAAAAACTCCAGTGTATTTAATTGTTTTTTCCTTAATTCCTTACACTTTCCAACTTTTGTCTAGACTGCAGGTAAGACCAAACACCAGAGAGGAGGATATCAGTTATCAACATACTCAGTACAGATTTAAATTAATTTTTCTCCTGTTGTTAAGCAGATGTTTATGCTCAATCAATAAATCTTAGTAAAGGAATTTGGACTTTTTTGCAGCCAAGCAACATAACAGAAAAAGAATGAATCAAAAAGAATAATTTATACTAAAGTTAATTTCTTTTTTGTTTACAATTAATTATATTAATTACAGCTGCAGAGATTTTTGTCCATAATAGCTTCTCCTAACTCTAGGCAGAGCAGCAGTTCCACAGAGCAATTCATCTTGTCTTTTCTAAACTCACTTCTTTGGGAGCCTTGAAGCCTTAGGAAGCATAGCATGAATGCCCAGTAGCTACAGCTCTGGGAGATGAATTCTATTCTTTACCTATAAAACTACCACTTACCAATTGTCTCCACATGACGCAGCTTTGTTTAAAGACTGTGATATAGCAATGCTACTTAGATTATCCTTATGATTATGAGCTTGAAAGACTTCTTGTCCTATTTCACGAATGTGCGTAGAAATGACTACAAAACACCCTTGTGAGAAACCAATCATAATGTAGCCGTCACCATACCTGTTACAAAAAAGCAACAATTTAGAAAAGAGACCTATTAATGCAATATGCAAAAAGCGTTTTTGTTCAGACTGCTGGCATACTGTCAATGCCTCCCAGCAACAGGAAAAATAAACAAATTAGGGGAATTTATATATATCATGTTGAACCGTATAACATAAAATAGGTTAAGGGAAAACTACCACAGGTCCTTAAAGCAAAGAACCACGTTTGTGCTCAGACGACTAGTAAGTCATCTTTATTCTCTCCTGCATTCTATAATGCCACTTTATTTTCAGCAGGTTGCACACATGGCAGTGATGCCCAGGAGAAAGATTTCTGGTATGCTTATTTCAATGAAGATGGGAACTTTCATTTCAAGGTTCTGGCCAACGTGGTCCCATCAAAGTCATGGCAAAACAATAATGCCAGCCACTGTGCCCCTATGGGCATCGCAAACACAGTGGAAGTACCAAAGCAACAAACTGTATTTGTGAATATTCTCTTTACTTTTCATAGTCAAGTAGAAATAATGAGGTTAAGGCACAAATAGTTCCAGCATGTAAAGATGAATTCAAACAGTATCTCATTAGCTTAATTGCAAAAAAAATCATTGCAATAGAAACAGCCCGGGTATACCTTGTTACACATGGTCATAAACTAAGAAGCCCATAGCTTTAGGTTTTCTTATGGTTGTAGTGTAAAGGAATGTCAATTCCACATTGGCTGAACAGGCATTAAAAGACAAGCTGTAATGATTTAAAGATAGAGAAATAGTACAGCTACTTTTTCGGTACAGATCTGAAACTTCTAGCTTAGGTCTTCTTCACAGGAACATTACCAATGGTATTGCAGCATAAGGAGGCTGCAAGAACTTTGCACAGCTTCGCAAACCAAAAAATACCTGAAGGACACAACTCCACCCCTAGCTCTTTCATCAGTTACTCATCCAAACAGAAAACAACCCATAAACCCCTCAGTTTAATCTTCTGTCAAGACAGCAACATATTAGTGTTTGAAGCTGAGCATACCAACAGTGCTTCTGCTGGAAAACACCATTTGTATAGCTACGGAATCATCAAGTAGAACAGTTACAAAATATAGACTACTTTGTGTTTGGAAGAGAATTACTGAAAAATCTACAATACATCCAAGAAAAATCCAGTCTGAGCAAGGAATAGATGATTTTGTTTCCAGCATTTATTAGAACTACTTGGAAAATACTCAGCTTCTTAATACTAGAATAATTAATTAAGAAAGTTCTGCTCACCATTTGTAGGTTACAATACTGCCGTAAGGCTGCTGAAATTTCAGATCAATTGGGTTATCAGGATCATTCAAATTAAAAAGGAAGAGAGTCCTCTTGCCAACCACTGCACTTACCTGCCAATGAATGAAAAGCAAAATTAACATAAGAAGAATGGCATAACTTCAAAGTAAGGCCCTATATCTTCACTAAAATATGAGATTTAAGAATTTGAATAATCCTTAAGAATCTCATGGATCTGAATTCTGAATCTGATTCTGAATCAACAGTGGAAGAGATTTTCAGGACATTGCCCTGTGTGAGACAGTGGTTCACAAATCTAAATGCAAGCTCAGCAGAACACACAGCTCAAATTCAAGACTTTCTCCTACAGAAGTCAGCTCCATTTCCTCAGAAGAAAAGGTAGCAGATCACATGGAGTTATCCTGCTAGATTACTCCCACTTGAACTGAAATATTTTGTAGTGACTTCTTACTGTGCTTTCCCTAGTTGACACTCTTTCATCAGTCTTCATAACTGAGAACTGCATGTCACTGGGATCTGAGCTGACTGAGGTCTGCAAGAAAGAAGTTCAGATTAAGAAATCAACAGTTAATGTAGTACATACTGATGATAAATAATTGCATTATTCCTGCCCTGTACAATTTCACATAAGGACAGAGTTGTACCAAAACCAAGAAAAGCAATAGAGAAAACATGACCCCAGTTTGGATCTTAATGACATGTTAGCATAAAATATATATTAAAAAAGCTTCATGTCCTTGAAAGCACTGGGGTTCAAAAGGCACAAGCTCCCATAGGTCCCAGCTTTCTTGGGAACCAGGAGTATTAATGTACACCTTAAAATCAAATGTGCATTGTAAATACTACCTGTCTTATAGTATCCCCTTCCTGATTGCTTATAGTAATCATTTTGTCTTCACCACCTAAAGCAAGGAGGTTTTCAATACTCCAGCAGCCACAAGTAATCCTCTTAGTGTGTTTACCTGAAAAAGAAATAAACCGATACAAAACAAATCAAACACAAGCCAAAAAAAATCTGTGATGGAAATATACTCAGTTTGGCTACTCAAACACAGACTGTCAGAATGTGAAACAACCTGTCAAAGCAAGAGCCTTTTTCAAAAAATCTTCTGCTCTCAGATGGAAGTCTTTTGACCTTATACAAAACAGCACAGGCCCTGTTCTTCCATTGCTTTGCATCACATTTCTGGGCTGTGTTATATCCTTAGCATTTATGCCCAGAGGTACTCTAAGCAGGTAAGAAAAAGTAACTTAGCAACATGAACAACAACACAAATCCTTTGCAAGAAAGATAATACAGGTCTCCCACGAGACAGTAAGGCAGTATTCGGCATTTGTATATATATTTAACTTAGTATACTACAAAAATACTCTGCTGTGTACACCAAACCAGAAGCTGCAAGTTGAGTATGAGCACATTTTTTATCTGCATGTTCATACAGAGAACTGGAAAGGAAACTATGTATATTAACAAAATTCCACTTGCACATGTGCCAGAGTAGTTTCAAACCAATCCATACCAAGAACAGAAATCTTGCGAGAAGTCTGACGGTTATATATGAGTAAGTTTCCTTTTGCTGTTCCAACAGCAAGTAAAGCTCCAACTCGAGACCACAACAAGAAAGACATTGCATCCCTACAACAAAAAAAAATTTTACTTTGTTTAATGGAGATTCCTTTCACATGCTCATATATCAAAACATTTTGCGTAAGACATTTTGCATTTGTCTTTAATTTCTATGAGTCACACAGACCAAGGAGAACTTTTAAATTAAGCAAATGTTCTCCACAAATATCAGAATTATTTAAGTATGCATAATAGTAAAAGTAATAAAAATTTGTATGAGGTAATATAATATGACTTGTACAAATGGAAATGTGTCTGCAAACATCAAGAGTCTTTGATGGAATCACTGGTAATTTTCCAGCCACTTTTTGTATTGTTTTTTTCTACCTCAATAACCCTATGCATTTAGCCCACTCAAAAGTGAGTAGGTCTAGTTCTAGTCAATGTAATAAAGAAGTTAGATAGATCTATTTTAACCTGAAGTTTCAGATACAGCAAGGCCTATTTTGATGTATATTTAAGGCTATACAGATACTACACATAATGTTAAAAAACAAAGAGCCTCTTAAGCAAAAAAAATTTAAACCAAAATTTTCTAATTACCATAGTCCCTCCCATCTTTTTAAATTTCAGGGTAGGCATGCAAAAGAATTTGAAAGAAATTTGAGATACTGACATGTGAAATGGCCTCCAATACATATTTGGTTTGCGTATGAGCTGCCTTCCTAATTTTGAAAAGGGGACGATACCAGAAAAGCCTGATTATCACAGCATTTGTGTCTTAGTGCTAACACTGTGATAAAAAATGATTAGGGACTTCCATTGATATATACTGCTCAAACAGTATATAAGTAAGCAATTTACCTCCAGTATTAGAAAGAAAGATCACAAAGGAACTGCAATTAACTGCAGACTCCATTCTGTTAGGTACCTTCTGTGTTCTTTTTTGCTTGCATACTGGTAGGTTACTCTTCACCCCATAGTATTTGTTTACACATGAAAATGGTACAATATGGTCTATTCATTCACACAATATAACGTCTATAACATGCATCTTAACAAACACAGGACAGAGTTGTTTCCACTCTCCTACAGGAAGAATGTTTATGTTGACTGCGAGAGTTTAGCGGAACAGACTCAAAGAAGCCAAAAGTTTGTTAAACCAAGCTTATTCATTAACCCAATGCTTGATTGTTATGCAGACCCCGGAAGAGTTTAAAGTCTGTGGCCAAATTCAGAAAGGTAAGGCTTTGAACCTTAGCTACCTCCTTCCATCCTAAACCAGTCTACTGTGTGAATAGCATTTTAGCCCCCTTATAAATCTAAGCAAAAAAAAAAAAAATCCTAGCACCACTGATATCACTTCCCTTACTTTTAAGCTCCCTTTAGCTGGTGTGAAAGACTTAGGACAAAGAATAGCCAGTGCAGACACACAAAAAATTCATCCATCCTTATTGCTACCACAAAGTTGAAACATTGAAGAGAAGCTTTCTAGAGACTTTGGCACTGCTGACACTCAAAAAAGAAACAAACGCCCTGTAAAACCCAAAATCCCCATCTACAACAAACACTTCAAAACCAGTAAATCATATAAAAAAGAATTTAGTAACAAATTGCAGCATATTCATTTAATCAGTATATATATTATGAGGACTCCAATAAAAATATGATCTTGCAATATAGCCTCCACATCAACAAGTCACAGTGGTCCCAGTCTTTAATACACATTAAAAAAAAATTTCTTACCTCATGCCACTGTCTACTTGGCTTGTTTTGTTTGTGATTGCATCCCACAGAAATATGGTGCTAGATTTGTCTGTGATTATTGCTAAAGTATCTCCATCCTTATCCCAGTCCATAGCAATACAGTTACTGAAGAAAAGAAAAAAAGTCACTAAGAATGTTAAAACGTGTTTGTAGGTGCACAGAAACAGCTAGAACTATGCTGACTATGAGTCCCTATCCTTCCTTTCCCCTCCCCTGCAAACCCATGACATATTGCAGATTTATCTCTAAACTAGTTTTATAGGAACCCCACTTTTCCTCAAATCTCATCAAAATGACGGGGGCTGAGAGGAAGGTCATAAAAGGCACTGCTACCTACATTCTAGTACTTGAAATACTGTCACCTTGATTTTCAAGAGACAGTGGAAGTCCTCTGTTAGGTTCTGGTTTGTTAGAGGCTATTCAGACTTGGGATTATTCTTCTGGTAGTACACCTCTGATTCCACACAGGTTTCCTCACTTTGGACAGTTTTCTGGAGAGAATGTGCATTTCTCATACATTGTGCAAAACACTGCACAGAAAGAGCTGGGCCATGGATATTACCAAGTCAAAGAGACTGACACAGCCAGCCCATATTATGACTGACACCTAACCCAAACATCAAGATGTTATTGTCAGTGAAATACAAGTGAGTCTGGTAAAGGAATGAGAACTGCATCTCCTGGTTTGGTGCAAGGTGGCAACTACCATGAACTGCAAAAACTGGATTTCTAGACGTCTTGGGGACCTAAGTGATGCTGGCTCATATTTACCAATAACACAGGGCTATGTAAGTGATGATCAGGAAATTAAAGTTATACTCTTGACTAGAGGTTTCAGTCTCAAAGACTTAGTGGGAGTTTTGCCTTGACTAAGGGCATTATCTTAATCAAAATTAATCAGATAGTTAAAATAAAAATTTCCATGATGACTAAGAGCAGTTAAAGTGCTAAGAAGAGATGAGCAGTACACAAATGAATCTACATGAAGTAGTAATGGTACCCAATAAAAATGTATTTATTGAGCAAACCAGTATGAAGACCCAATGTCACACCATTTTTCCTTAGGGAGGTTTCCCCTGGTTTATATCCAGCCTGTTCCTATGGTCTGACTGCCTTTTAAGAAGTTCAATGTATCTTCCAAAGTACATGACTTTTTAAATTTAATCTGAAAAAATCCAACTTGTACACTCCCATACCACTCTTTGATGTGAACCAAAGTGTGATCAGCTGGAAAAAAAATTACTCACTTCAGAAGTATTGTCTCAGCCTAAAGCAACAACGCAAATGTGTACATTTGTGCCACTGATGCAAACAGAAGCACTAAACCAAAAGAGTATCTTTCCTCAGCAAAGCCATAACAAACTGTTAGAAAATCAACAGTAACAAGAATGCAAGGATATATTGTACACAACCTCATTATGATCCTTCTAAATATGATAGGTATTTTTTTAACATTTTAATGACATACTTTGTCTTTTCTTCCAGGTATGTTCACCAGAGATAGTATATCTTCCTACAAATTTCTCACATTGTCTAAGTATCCTACCAGAAGAGAAGCATTTTTAAAGAAAAAAACAACAACAAAAAATTTAAACCTATCTTAGTACCTACCCTGGTAAGCTGATTTCATTTCTCTTCTGACCATGACGATCAAAAATTTTCACAGCACGATCACCTCTAAAAAAGATTAATATATAGAATAATTCCCTTTCTTTATCAGTAATTTTGATGGACAAATGCAATAAATAGTTGCAGTCTTACCCTGTTACAGCAAGAAAATTTCCTAAAGACTTCTGCCAAGTAAACTGCACAGGGGAACCAGACCAAGCTTTTTCATACAGACTGAATACTTGCTGGGGGAAAAAGAAAAAGTAGGAAATTATACATCTTAAAACTGTAAGCATATAAAAATACTACAACTTCCTAGCATGTTAGCAACTGAGCACAGTGGGAGGAAAAAACCCCCAAACAATCCAAACACAATTTCTGCATGATTCCAATGCACCAAAGTACCAAAATCCCACCTAAAAGTTCTTTCAATTTGAATGGAATAAATTGACGTTTCTGGTGCTGAGTGTCTGCATAGAGAACTGTGACTCTATCAAAACTATTATTTTTGCCTCTTAGTTACAAGAATAAAAAAATTGCAGGAGACTCTCCCCTTCTAGTTCAAAGACCACAATGTCAATAGTTGTCTAAATTTAATGGAAAAGTCTAGTTTAGTTTGTAAAAGACAGAAGGCTCAACATTTACTCTTTAAGAGATAGGTAGCCTTTTTGTTACTCTGAATTGCTGGGTCTTAAAAGCTAAGATTTCAAAGCAACACACTGTAGAAAGAGATTCTGATTCCCAACTGATAAGATTTCTGAATGTCCTTTTCCTTTCACACTATCCACAGATATTTTTCTGTAACTTGGGTGTAAGATAAAGCCCACAAGTTTGTTTCAAAGCTTGCTATCGTGACTTATATCCCCAACACCTGGTGTCCACCAAATGCCTGTCAGGCTTGCTCAAGTCTGCCACAGGTTCATATCCCTTCTTTTGGGTCAATGTAAACTGAGGTATTCTTCACACTGAATCTACATTCTACTCACAAGAATGGCAAAAATACAACCACCACATGCCACACTCACAAATTACATCTGACAACTACGTTTGATTTGGAAAAAAAAATTTAATAAAATCTTAGTCCAGAGAAGGGCTACCAAGATAATTTGAGGGATGGAGCACCCCTCCATCTATGAGGAAAGGCTGAGAGAACTGGGATTGTTCAGCCTGTAGAAGCGAAGCTTTGGCGTGACCTAATTGTGGACTTTCAGTACCTGAAGGGAAGCTACGAGAAAGATGGAGAGGGACTATTTGTAAGGGCATGCGGTCACAGAACAAGGGGGAACGGCTTCAAACTGAGAGAGTAGGTTTAGATTTACTTATTGAGAGGAAGGTATTTGCTGTGACGGTGGCGAGGCACTGGAACAGGTTTCCCACAGAAGTTGTGAACACCCCATCCGTAGAAGTGTACAAGGCCAGGCTGGATGGAGCCCTGAGCAACCTGGGATAGTGGAAGATGTCCCTGCTCATCGCAGAGGCGTTGGAACTAGATAACCTTTAAGCTGCCTTTCACCCCGAAGTCACTCCACGAGAAAGAAAACAAACACGAGAGTGCAGGCAAGCCCACCAGGCCCCCACCGCCGTTTGCTGGCGGCCCTTCCCGCCGCGCCTCCCTCCCGTGCACAGGCCGCAAGCGCCACCGCCCGCCCGCTCCCCCGGGCGGGACCCGCGACCCCTGCCCGCCCCCGCCCCGGCGCCCGCGGCCGCCCAAACCCACCTTCATCGCGGCCAGCGCGGGCCGCCAGCGCCAGCACCGCGCATGCGCCGCCCGCCCACGGCGCCGCAGTTACCCCGGAGACGGAGCGGGCAGAGCCCAGAGACCGGCCCCCGCCCCAGCGGGAGGAGCTCTGCGTGGGGCCGCGGTTCCCAGAGCGGGGTATGGGCAGTACTCAGAGACAAAGGAGTGTTTTTAGATCGCAGGCACGCAGAACGGGCTCTAAGTGAGGAATAAAGGCACACACCCGCCAGCAAAGCCTCTTGAGATCAGCTGTATTCCAACTGCAAAGCTTCATCACAAAGTGTCACCGATTTCTTTTAAAACAATAAATAGTTCGCCGAGAGCGTTAAAACACACGTTTAAAATTACAAATGTACAAAGGACTTTGGGTATCGGGCACTTCAAACTTTAAAAAAAAAAAAACAAACCAAACCCAAAACACTCGATGAGTTCACATCTTCCCGTTTTTCACGCGCGGTGCTGTTTGGGAAACATAAGGGACAAGGCACGTAAAAGCAAATACAAAAAGGCTTCTCCCGAGAACATGTGGACAGTTCAAAGCAATTCGGTGTAACAGCAGAGGGCTCGAGAAAGGCAAATCAAAGCAAGTCGGTGTAACAGCAGAGGGCTCGAGAAAGGCAAATTATAAAGTATATGAAAAAATTAGGTAATTGTTAAATAAGGTAACTAATTTGATACAGTCCTGCGAGGCACACGTCACTCTCCTGTAAGATGCTGAACATGCTTAAATGGTGGCAGTTGAGCGTCTTGCAGGATTGGGCCCTTTACATTTTTAAATAAACTTACAGGAAAGACAGACAATTTCTTCATCTTACAAAATTATACTTTTCATAGTAGTGCAAAGCCTCATGTAAAAATGTAATTAGTCTAGATGTAATGGAATGCTTCAAAAATTCCAAAGTGCAAATATTAAACTTAAATTGGTTAATTGTTAATCACACTTTAGAATTCTTCGAATAACTCATACAAATAGCAAAGTAAATACAAGAACCAAAGCAGAGAAAAAGGTATGATGGTCTGCATCTTGCATAACAACTTTGAAAATCTAAAAAGTACACTGGATGTCAAAAATATCTGTCAGAAATTATTAAATAGCAGGTTTCTGTTAGCATAAGACAATATTTAAAATAAGGCTTTGGTTAAATAAAAAGTTCTCTAAACTAGGAATGATGATAAAAAGTGCAAAAGATTCACCAAATACACAACTTCATTTCCAAGGGAGGCATTACACCTGCCATTTACAATAGTTTGCATTGGTTTGTCAGCCTGCCTTGCAGTCACTCAGATAGCTATAGCCAAACGTGTTTATTACAGGCAAATTAAATCTATGGGGTCCAATCCTTTAACTTGTTTCACCCAGAGACAGACCCAATTATATCAGAGTACATCCATTTATAGCATCATTGCTCTGCATGTTTGGGGAAATCAAGGCCCTGGATCCAGAACATGTGATTATTATAGCGAGTTCATTCATTTTCTTAGTGCTTCCTAAACAGAAGTCCTCTGCTGACAACTGGCAGGTTGCAGCTGACTTTCTTACAAGTAGAATTCTTGTAACATACGCGTAACAAAGATAAGTTTTTAAAAAGTGCTTAATATTGGTCCATAAGAACAACATGTTCATGTCAACTTCAGACCAAACAATTTGCTGTGGTAGATATCCTGCACCTGGTGTTCATTGGTTCACTGGTAGTTTGCTTGAGGAAAAAGTAATCCTCTGAGTCCACACAGGAGAATGTCACCTTCCCAGAGAAAATAATTCAGAGTTTTACAGTCACAACACATGCTCCAGCTCTTCCTAAGCACAGTGGTGCAACCTGTAAGCAAACAAACAAACAAACAAACCATCTGTGAGATAAATGCAGTCAGCTTTAAGTAATTTTTCCCCCTAATTATATGGCTGCAGCAGTGACAATATCACCCATGCTCTGTTAACGTGACTTACAAATTGGTCCAAAATTGTATACAAACACACAGAAAATGAAAATATATTTCATATGACAGAGTGAAGCACTTTGAAAACAATAGCAAGCCTAAGGACATCAAGCAATTCTTATTGATAATTTCAATTATTCAGTATTATGGGAAAAAGAAACCTTTGTTTTAGTACAAACTGGATACCTGAGCTAGACACTCAGACAACTGAGTAAAGGGCGGTAAAATAATGCATTTCTCAGAAACAGAAAATGACTACAATTATAGGGGCAACCTCTCCTCTTTACTTGATTATTTGATAAAATCCTGTTAAGAGTTCTTGAAATCAGAATATATTTCCCAGTCATTATTCTTCAGTTGCAAACAGAAGTTACTTCTGGCAAGACCCTTTTCTGCTGCGATTCTGCTGGACTTGAACAGAGGACATTAGTTTCTAACACTCCACTTCTCCTTTTCACCTTCATAGTATTGCAGTATATGTGAATAGCACACCAAATGGTACAGAGACTATCCTGAAGATGAAAAAGGCTGTTTATGCCAACTCCCCTATTTTTTTTTTTCCCAGGAACAACAGACTTTTATAGAGCTGTCTTTGGCTCTGACAACCTTCTCTTGAGAAAATTCCACTACCTTCTCTTGAGTTGTGTGAAGATGAAGAGGTGGCAGACTGCTGACATAACAAGAGAGAAAGAAGGTGCACAAATATTTCCAAATCCCCCTGGGAAGGGTTTGACACTATTCTACATACTGGGATCACGGCATTCAGTGAGATATAGAGGGCCATGGCTAAGGATACAAAGGTGCATACAGATGGTCACTGCCTAGACATGTGAGATTCATTTAGATGCAATAGTGAGAAGCACAGTTTCTGTCCTCTGGTACAGTTTGTTTTTCTTTAGCAGGACTAACAATGCCATGGGTTATAATTACCAGTACCAGTGAAGGCCCCAAGCTCTGACGAGCCTCCTTGACGACTTGTTTTTTAAGAGCTTGCAGCAGTACACAGTGGGGGGAAATGGACAGCTCAGTTTTTTGTGTTACAGAGATTTTGATTAACAGTAGTTTAGTCCTCTTTTTGAATTAAGAATTTGGGCTATTGCCAGGATAGCATATTCAGGTGGTTCAGAATTCAGCTGCCTAAATAATGGTGTCTGATGCTATTACAAATGAGCTTGGACATTCATCCTGGTCTGCAACTGGACTCCAGGAGGGTCTTGGTCTCCCACAGATTATGTGTTGTATCTGCCAACCTTCTGTGGATGTAGATACCTTAGGGTATCTCAAATAGCATTAGACACCAAAGGACAGTCAGCTCAGGATGTCCTTGTGCGTGCTCTTCCCACACAACACACATTCCTGGAGCTATATAAAAGTAACCAAGATCTGAACTGAAAGTAATGGTTTCTGAGCATGAACTGAAGAATTATTTTTATTTCAAAGCTGCAAAAAGAAAAATGGGCAAAGGCTTTTTGAAAGCTGCATAGGCTGTACATAGCATTCACCTCAGGAAGGGATTATTTATGAAAAAATGACCAAAACCTTGAAGAAATCAATGTTGAGAGACACATCAGAGCTAAAACTAATCTACATTTATCATTTATCTTCAGAACAGGAAGCCATGTAAACAGAATCCTTTATGAGAGTTTGGGGAACATGGCAATATATTTTATTTAAAATAGCTGAAATTGCCAAAGAAAATAGCTATACTCTTGCCAAAGAAAGAAGGGCAGTTTATTAGAAATTAACAACTGTCTGTTCAGGATAAGTCATCTCAAGATGGTAGACAAAGGAAAAAAAGAGAGACTCACAACAGACAAGTAATAAAGCCCTTTTTAGAGAAGGAGTATTTGAATTCTCCTTGTAAAAAGAGGCACATTTGAAATAACAATATTAATAGTAGTGTATGGTCTGATCAGAAACGATACCTGTGTCCATTCATTTGTCTGGGGATCATAAGACTCCACTGTATTAAGATATGTTTGACCATCATATCCTCCAACAGCGTACAGCTTGTCACCTAGAAGACACACTCCCACTGCATCTCTGCTAATGCTCATAGAGGCCACAGCAGTCCACATATCTGTTTTGGGATCATACCTAAAAGATACTTTGTGTTATGCTCTTAAACTGTTACCAAAATTCAACAACAACAACAAAAAAAGTGTACTGGAATTGATGCTGTCAAGGTAGTAGAAAACAGGACAATACAGATTGGGGTGTTAATTTCAAAGGACTTTTCCCCCCTCAATTCCCCTCCCTTTGAAACTGTTTCTTTAGTCATCTGGTAACACAGTTACTACTAGCCAGATACCTACTTCGTGCTGCTTTCCGAATAGTAATACAGACATATACAGCTGCTCTTACTACATTTTAAGTGTAACCAAACATACCATTCCGCAAACAGTTCTGCTGCTACACCATAGTAGAGCAAGTGCTTGTTTTAAGTGGTAATTACTGTATATCAAAGCACAGGCTGGTAAAATTGGGTTTGGTACTAAGATTACTATTACTAAGATTACCAATTTCAAAAATATGACCCAGTTTGAGAAAATTCTATGCAAATGAATTGGGAAATGCAAAACTTACAATTTACAACACTTTTGAAACCAGAAGTATCAGCACAGTAAACAGCAGATGGTTTAATGAAAAACATTGTGTGGTTCTAGAACATTATCAACATTCTTTACAAGTCAAATTGAGAACTACATAGGAGATTCCATGCTACACTTATGTCAAGGAATATATTTTAATCTGACTGAAAGAGGCAATCTTTTTTAAGACTACAGATGCTTACAGCAGAACTGATATAATTACAGAGCTCTGAAGGCTCTAAAGAACTATACAAAGAAAATAATTATTTGGCTAAGAGGCCATCCTAATTTCACACTTGCTAAAAACAAGTTTGAAAGACGCTAGTCTTAATTTTTTTGCATGAAGAGCATAGATACAAAGAGCTCCAACAATTTCATTTGCTGTTCTCTAGTCAAAGTATTACACAATGCATGCAAGCATAACTGTAACATGAAAACACTACCTGAAGCACATATGCAAATAGAAGAGGGTGATTAGTAAGCTACATGTAGAAATTACTTTCCCAATTATCTTATAATTTATAAGCAATTGTATTTATCTGGGAATAGCAACTTTTATTGCAAAATATAATTCAGAAGCTTAGTGTGGTAATAAAAAACAGATCTTTTAAATTAATATTCCTTAATTCTTTAATTTTTTTCAAGGAACTAGTTCCATGAATTTGATGGGTCTTCAATTTCAACTCACTTAAAGAGCAAGGACAAAATGCATTATAAGATGATTCCTATTTATTAAAGTCATGAGTTCTGTAACTTTGTTTCAGAGAACACTGATTTAGAAAAATACACAGACATATTGCTTCTCTTAACATCCACGCTTCTCTTGGGCTTCTGATTATCTGTATTGCCCTAAAAATTCGGTATTTGCTAAGAAGTAGCTTCCTATCTGCAAACCTTTCTGGGGTCTTTTTAGTGCAACTTCCACATGTTAAGGGCTAAGGGCCACA
This sequence comes from Corvus kubaryi, assembly GCF_017639235.1. NCBI lineage: Eukaryota > Metazoa > Chordata > Aves > Passeriformes > Corvidae > Corvus > Corvus kubaryi. The sequence continues at coordinate 9,099,313 of NW_024582073.1, forward strand.
CTGTTATTTCCAGGTCTACTAGGGCTCTGAAAGTTTGAAAACTACAGCTCTTTTGTGGTGGATTTTTTTGTGGTGTGCTTTGGTTTGGTTTGTGGTTTTTTGTTTGTTTGGGGTTTTTGGGGGGTGAAGGGTGAAACATATCTCCTGGCATTAATAAATTTAGTAAAAGAAGAATATGGGCGATGAAGACTTACTGTAAGTGTTGGGAGATACCAGGGAAGAAGAAAAGTTTTACAACTGGTGGTGGCGGAGCAGGGAGAGAATGAAAGCATAGTTCAGAAATACCTAAAATGCCAGTGAAGATTTAATACAGTGAATTATGAAGTATTTACTGTGTTTTAAAATTATTTTATGGATCACGTGTGCTTCTGCAATTTGTGATACAGTCATTCATTAATCACTTTACATAAAGATGTACCAATTCTGGAATGACTGAATTACATGCCAGTTTCCCACTGTCATTAGGGGATACAAGAAAGAATTAGATATATAAAGATCCACAAAACCTTATTGTTAACTTCTTTGAAAGTTATTATATGAATAGATTCAGACTTCTTCCATGAAATCTGCTTCATTTTTAAAAGCATTAAATTCCAAGTTGTTTCAGTTATAAGTCATAATTCATTCAATGAGATTGTTAAAATAATCTAGATGAATTGTATTAGGAAGAATTTGCTTTAAATAATCTGGTAACATTTTGAATCATAGTATGACTACACAGCATATTTTTATATGTAAGTTTCCTCTGTTCATGCTAAAAATAACACACCTATTTTATTGGGTTTCTACTTTCAGCTCTTTCCATAAATCACTCTATAGAGTAGCACTATTAGAATCCCATGGCAGGATATGCCTTCATCAGTGTATTATTACCTTTCTACGCAGTCTGACAGCCTGGATGTTAAGTTGGATGCTGGAGCATCATGGCCACCTATTGCATACAAGAACCCGTTCCAGGTGGTTACACCTACACCACCTCTTCTTTTTGACATCTGAGCACAGAGAGTCCATTTGTTTGTATGAGGATCAAAACATTCTACTGACTTAAGACAAGAACTTCCATCTCGACCACCAACTGCATAAAGCCTACAAAGTAAAACAAAACAAAAAAGAAGACAATAAATGTTGTCTGAATAAGACAGTTTCTACTAAAACATGAAGGATTCCAAGTTTGTTAAAAAGGGAGGCTTAGAAGGAGACTTTCAACTTTCAGTAGACTGCTCTATCGTGAAAACTTAGGCAAGACTTTGCTCCAGTCTTTTCCTATTGTAACAAACAATGCATAATAACAATATTTACAGAAAATTGAATATCTTACACAGCATTTATGTTCCAACCTCTGCCTATAACTAGCAATTTCAAAATTACACACATGACTTGCTGGGTCAGAAGGACAAATTCAGTAGTGGATCTGTGCATGCACCATCTCTACCCTGCCTCATCTTAGGCATTCAAGTGCTTTTCTGGACCTGGGTTTTAGTTCATGACTGACAGCACTACTTTAAATCCCTCACACCCACTAGGTGGCCCAATTTGCTTAGTCCTAACAAAAAGGTTTCTAGCATTTGGTACAAACAAAGGATTTCAACTATTTGGAAGGGCTGAAATGAATAAAAAAAATTGGGTTTAGGAGGACTCAATCACTGATGAACCTTTAAAACTAATCAAATAATCAAACTTGATAAAGAGTTTATGAAGAGAGTTTTTGAGCAATCTAGGAATAGTAGCAGACATGTCCAGCACTATTATTTGGAAAAGTAGGAACACAGAAGTCATTCTAAAAAGGAAGCAATGCATCAGAAGTAAAATCCAGTACGAGATCACCTCAAATAACATTAACAAAATCCTTTCAGAGCCTATGTATGGCTAAATAATCATATAAACATTAGTATATAATGATAGTGTGAACAATTTACAACAGTTACCATGAAGCACTATTCAAGATGTTCTCAGTTTGGGTAATACTAGTGTTTGGTTTTTTAAATATACTTACCAAGGAACTTAAATACAAACATCTTATAAATATGGTTGATCTAGTCCTTCTCAGTAACAATTTTAATATACTTTAAAAAATATTCCACAGAAGTTTCTATGTTTAGCAATACAACTTGTTTAAGGTAAGGAATGTACTGCAGGTTACTGTAAAACTCTATTGCAGTTCCATAAACTAAAATCATGACTAAAATTAATCCTTTATGCAACGTAACATTTGTGAATCTCCCAACTTTACCTTCCCTCAAGACATGAGAGAGTTTTGATTACTTATGCAGTGATTTCACACTCTGGACATGGAGAGAGACATATTAATTTCTATATATGAAGGTTTTGATCCAACCATCTGAAACTTACTAAGTTACAGACATACATTACAGGAAAGTGCAGAAATTACTGCTCCTGCATCTGAAATGCTGCATGCATTTTAAAATTGTCAGCTGTAGTGATCTTTTGTTGTGTCTCCATTAAGAGTCTAGGCAATGTTCCATACTAACAGGGAAATGTGAGGCTCTAATTCTGGTGCTTTTCATCACACCTGGGACCCTCTGCTGGATATACAGCAAGCTTTAGACCTAACTTAGGTATCTGAGACTGCAGTTCCAAGGCAGCCAAGGCACTCTGCTTGCTGGTTGATCAAGTTCATCCCTCCTTCCTGTAGGCAGTGAGCATTTCCACTCATTCTTGGACTTGTCCCAGATATCACAGAACCCTTTGTAGCTGCCTTTCAGCAGTACTAATTTACCAGTCACTAGGCTTCCAAAATAAAAAAAGTATGAAAAACTTTTTTTACCTGAGAGCATTCAAATAGCTCAAGGGAGACGTATCAGACAGCACATAAGCAGGAAGTGCAAATTTGTGGATAATAGAGTGTAAATATTCTGCCACAACCACAGTACTACTCAGTCAATCAGTAGCTTTGTCTGCTGTGGTATTCCTGTAGTCATGCTGGCAAAACATAACTTACTCTCCTCTCCACCCCCCCAATGCTGGGGTACTTCTTTAATAAGAATTGCATCTCCAACTGTGTAGGTGCATACCCAGGTGAAACTAAGCTTAATTAAGGGTTAATTTAGTTTGAAGTACTAATTTAGCTTAGTTTATCATTGGTTTGCCTTAGTATATTTAGTGCTGATGCAGTAAGTGCATTCATCAACAGCAGCTCTGAATCTGCATCTCTGTAGTTTCAATAAACCACACTGTTTGTGGATCTGTGATTGTGAAAGTATTGAATGCAACCAGACTTACAGTGCTGAACTGGTTATAAACAGGAATTAGGCCCAGCTGCACCCAGCCCCTCTGATCTCTGGGAACCAGCTGGAATACAAGAGGATTATTTTCTGCCAAATTTCATACTCTAATGCAGCAGGTTCTTGGTATAAGAAGGATCTGGCCATACTGGAGCAAGTCCAGCTGACGGTCAGTAGGATGATGAGGGCGCTAGAACACTTGGCATACAGCTGTAGTGATGCGGAGAAGCTTGCTTGACCCAGCACAATATCTTTTCTGTGAATGAAGAAACTTGGCTCTTAATACTACCAACTGGTATCTATCAAGTGCAATTAATCTATCGAAATTAATAGTCACTTAGGATGGTCCTGTAATTACATTAAAATAATGAGATTTTACATTTGAAAACAGAAATTGCCTTCACATACTTTCCATTTAATATTGCTACACCAACAGTGCTCCTGGGAGTTGACATACTAGCTACGAAGTTCCACTGACGAGCCTGTGGATCCCATCTTTCTACTGTATTCAGGTAGCTCCAGCCATCATGTCCTCCTACAGCATACATGGGACCTTCCAATACAGCTACTCCTAAAATACAGATATGAAAAACAGTCACTTCTGGATAAGAGGAATAAAGATCAGAATTTCTTAGTGACGGTCCAGTGTGCACCACAATTTAAAAAAAAAAAAAAAAAAGAATTCTTTTGGTAGCCAATGCTACCAAATACAGTCCTCAATACAATCTGAAGGAGAAAAGACATTGAATAAGCAGTTGGCATTAAAACAAAATTTCCACCCTCCTAAAGTTAACTTCTGAATGTTTTTTTGACCAATCCTAAACCAGGTAACCTTTAAAAAATATGCAATCAGCCTTTACAGAACTGTACATACCAAGACCGTGACGATGAGTGGACATAGGTGGCATTACACTCCAAGTTTTTGATCTAGGGTTGTAGCACTCCACAGTATTCAGTGTTTTCAGTCCATCTCTGCCACCAACAACAAACAATTTATCATCTAAAACTGCAACTCCAAACTGTAATCTTCGTCCATTCATGTTTGCAACTGGAGTCCATGTGTTGGTACGAAGTTCATATTTTTCAATACTTGTAGCTCCTGATGACAATATACGCAAGTTATATATGGGGAAAAAAGTTTTGAAGTACTAGGATAGTTTTTATTTTAGCATTATGCTGATCCCACAAGACACCATGATATCCTGCAGCATGTTCTTAAGTCTGTATAGACAAATAGTCTTTTTTGACTTCCTCAGCAATTACCTGCACCGTTACAAAGGATGACTTTCTTGGTGCTTTTCAGGACAAAAAACAGGTTTTGTAAATGCTTTGCAGAATCAAGCCTTTAGAAATAGAAATATTAGGAATATAAACCAACCATCTGGAACACAATTGTATATCGAAATCAACTGTTTTGTAATATTAGACAAAAAAGCTGATGGTATGTGACATGACGTCCTGAAAAACAGCTTTAAAACAACAAATTTAAGAAAACATTTTCTCTGCCATAACTTTCCTAACTTGCCAGATCCCTTCTAATTACCATTAAAAAGTATGGAATTTTCTATGAAAAAAATAATCCAAGTAGTTGTGACAGAACTATTTAACAATTAGTCAAAATATTTTTGTTGTTCTGGTTTTTTTTTTAAAGCATGTGCAGGTCACCTTTGTGGCCTTTCAGTCATATTCTTCATTTTCCAAAGTACTGCTCCCTCAAGTAAATAAAGAATAGTTTTCATTCAATTAAACACTTCACTACTCAGAACTCAGCTATTCCTATGGTAATTTCAAATCAAAACTCTAGATTCCAGAACATTTACAGTATTATCAAAGATATATAGGCCTTTTTAACCTAATAAACAGTATACACTTTAGATATTTCACGTTCTGTACTGCAGAATCCTTGAATTTTAGATTTAACAGGTTGTAAAAAAATCTATCAAACATTTCTTTTAAGAAGAACCAAAACAGCTCATCAACTAAACATTACATAAGCCAATACCTTTTGTTGCATCCATGCCTCCAACTGCAAACAAAACGCCCACTGTAGATTTTCTAGGTTTGGTGCGAGGGCTTTGCAACATAGGTCGTCTCTCTGGCAACAGATGGTACTTCATTGCTTCCATAATGAGTTTTTGACATTCGATGTCATCCCTAAAGAGTGCGTTGTTCTCCATATCTGCCAGAAACTGTGAAAAAGAAAGAAAAGCAAACAAGCTGTATTGCTATAAACTACATGAAGAATAAAACCATGATTACCAAGATAATATTTTATACAAACCCTTCTACTGCCTGATTTAAAGTCTCTGTATTTTCAAAATGGTCATGTAAAAAAGGCTAGGGTAAAATTGAACTAATAAACAGAACATTCACATTTTAAGCAAAACCATTAAATAAATAAATAAATATTTAAAGAGGAAGGCCATCTGATCTTAATGGATGATTTAAGCTGAATGATCCAAAGAAAGGAAACATAATCTCCTTGAGTTCCATTGCCATGCAGGAATGTTCAAGAAAATGGAAACAGGCTCTGGGTATGTAAGTCAGTTCAACCTCATGCTTTTATTCCCAAATTCACCCAATGCAGAGGTCTGTAAAAGCCCTTTCAGCACAGGCTGAATATTTTAATATATATTCTGTTCCTCACCCTGACAGTGACCAATATCACAGTGTATCAACTAATAAAAGCCTTTGTTAAAATTTTTATATCAAGATTGCAAGCAAATTTGGCAACTTTTAAATCTTAAATATACTTAAATAAAATTCAACTAAAGACTACTAATAGAAGTTTTTAAGTTCAAAGATTCTGGACTGGTTTGTACGCTGTATTTATCAAACTGCAGGAAAAAAATTATTAGTAGTTTGAGAGTCACAACTCTAATTATTAGAAGTCTGGACAACTGGCATTTTTCTGAGCTGCACAACATGGCATGAATAACAGAGAAAAAAGCAAATGAAGTGCCCCACTGGGACTTGGACAGTTGTCAGAAAAAGAGAGAGAAAAAAAAGCAGATGCTTCTGAAAATCCAAAATCCAAACACTTTGTGACTATTAAACATGCAAGTCCACAAACCAGAATGAGATGTCATTGTTGAGCTGTTGACAGCCAACCACTGACAGGTACAGAACTGCTGTGACTTCAGTCATCAGAAGTACTAAAGGGGCTCGCTGCGAAACAGTTGGGCACAATATGGTGTGAATATCCCTGGCTTAAAGCTGCCTTAGGGCTGCAAAGTGGCAAACATGATAACCATGGTTCCAGAACAGATACAGGTAAGTACAGATGGCTAAACCTGAACACCTCAGTATCAGGCAAAATAACACAAAATATGACAGAAAACATAATTAACAATCACAGAGAGAATAAAAAACCCTTTCAAAGCCTTTCATCAGTGACTTTTCAGAAGATTGAAAGTTTTGCAGCATTTCTCTAATTGGCTACAGTTCTCACTATTTAAAATAGCAAATGAAAAGTGTTCTCATGTAAATTAGTAGAGGGAACTTAATCTCATTCTTTACTTTCATACCTCTCATTGTTTCTTCTTTTGACCCAAAAGACCACTTGTATCATTTCATAGGGACACTCTGTGATTATAAAACAATAAACTAAAAGCTGTCTTTTAACTGCTAGTGTGCAATGCTACAGAATTACACACAGTTTAAAAATACATAAAAAATAAATTAATTAATTCCTATTGTCCTAAATCAGGCACTGTCACACACGCATGCATGAAAAACTAAGGCTGCAACACAACATGAGCAATTCAGACTTTCAATATATTTTTCTGATGGACAAGCAGCATATAATATTTAAAGCAACACTGTGTGAATGTGAGTTCTGCAACAAAAAGATGCAACCTACATTTTCTACAGTTTCTAACCCACTCAGCCTATAAAGAATTTCTCACTGCACAGAGTCTCAGTCTCTGAAAGCTATTCTACTTGATTTAAAAAGAAATGCAATTTTGCCTGCAGGCTCTTGAAACTAAAACTACTATAAATATTCCTCACTCAAAGAACTTAGAATGGGCTTACTGAAAGTACATTTTTTCGAAGTTTTATTATTTACACAGCTCCTTGTACTAAAAGCATTTCTAACAGCATTTACAAATGACACATTAGCACGAAATCATAGTAACTGCAAATCTGATAAGGAGAAAGGTAGTGCAGACACTCCAGTACTAAGAATTCCTGTCTAAAAGGAATCTGAGCCATCTTGTAATTCAGAAACTGCTAAATCATCTTTTTCATTATTTATCAGAGATGTAAAGTTTGCCACTTTACAGCTTAAGAGGCTGACAAACATTCATTTTTAGCAAAAAGAAACTTACAAATATTTAGGACACTTGCTTGCATTAACCAGAGAGATGACAGAATGCTATCTACAAAGAGATGCATAAAAACAACCAATAAAACTAATAATTCATTACGAGTTTTTTGCTTCCAATGCTACAGTTTCACAGTATTTCCTGAAGATTTTTTTTAAGTGTATCTGCATCTCTGCTTGCAATGGTTTCGGTTTCAGCAGGTTGTTTAATCTTCTAATTTAATTTCTCTCAAATATCTTCAATTCATCAACTATAAAACTGAAAATCTTTTAATTATGTTATATATAACATACTAAGTCCTTACATGCAGCTCTAAGAATCCAAATCACTATAAAATTTCTGATATGTCACTATCAATATATTTATGCTGTAAACATTATGCCCACTGTAACCATGGTATAAACTAGAGAGGAATTGAACAATTTACTTGTGGAGCAAGCAGAGGCAGTCTAATGTAAGCCAGGAGTTTACTGAGATCTTTCCTTCTCTGTTCCAAATCATGTCGAACCCACGTAAGTAGTGCATTCAGTATAGTTTCTTCATTAGGAATATTCATGTCATCACTTGCTAAAAGCTTAGCAATTTCAGTGGCTGGCAATAACAGAAATTCTTGATTTCTAATTACTTCCATGAAGTTCTCCTGAAAAAGAAAAATATTTTAATAGAGGTGACATCATACTTTAAAGACATTTTATGGAACACCTGCTGTATCTTCCCCTCTTTTTCCTTCCTTCTTGCCATCTCTCAGTTGTCCCACTGTAGTACTGACTTGGGAGGAACACCAAAGAAGAATTTAAAGTACTGAATTATTTTCACCCCTGATCATTTCCCCAACTCAGTCATTCAGTCTCACAGACAGATGTTCTGAAACAACTGAGGGAAGTGTACAGATGGAAATGAGCCATAGGTTGTGGGTGTTACTATCTTGGCACTGCAAAGTGAAGAAATAATTTCTGAAGTATAGTTAAAAAGATGCAGTTTGTTCCTGTTGTCAAGCAGAAAGCACAACATGCTACAACAACTGGGCACACGTAACTGTTTTCATTACTGCTAGATAAAAATGTGGCATTAAGTTTTCAGAGGAAATAAACAACACTAACAATTTCATTGTTATTTTAAAATCAAATATTTTAAGTTTATTTTACTATTTTGTAGGTTTTATACAATTGATCTGATTTGGCTGGGGAGCAAAACATACAAAGAATCCACAATATTACACACGCCTTGCTACACTAACAATATTTGGATAGGATTCAATCTTCTAACTTTCATCCTGTCATTTTCAGCAACAAATCCTTACTTCAAAATAAGAAATTCATAGTATGTAACACGTCCTACACTGATATCCAATTACTTCATAATACAAGGACTTACAGCATATTCTGTAAGGATTCTGATCAATTTAGGCAGAAATAGCAGAAGTATGTAGAAACACAATCAGCACCATGAACTTACAGTGAAAAACCTGAATGTAACAGAAAAAGGTCATGTCTATCCTCTTTCCCCATATACCTTTACAAGGCAGCAAAGCAAAGCAACACAAAAGCAGAGAAGTAAAATCACAACATATTCTTGTATTTTGGTAGCTCAAACTCCAGCTAAATTCATACTCAAAACTAAGAGTAGCTTCATGACGATAACAGTGTTACAATCAATTTATTAAATGCACTGTGGATTGCTAGATAGCCAGCTAACAGGATGCTGATTTTGGTCTGCCATCACATGCACCTCCAAAACACCTGGAGAACAAAATGCGTTAGATCCACAAACAGGGATGTCTAACTGGGCCTAATATGAAAATTAGCCTTACTTAGTACTTACTTAGTCTTGTTTAATGATTTAAAAAGAAAGAATTGCATGCTAATAAAAAACCTGTAGATTAGAAGCACATGTTGGAAAAAACCATGATTTTTAGGTCCAAAAAGGGGAGAAACTGGCAAGAAGAAGCAAGAGATGCACTGCAAAACAGATATATTTAAATTTTTAATATTTAAATTGGCATTTAAATATTTAAAATGGCAACAAAAATGAAAGTACAGTTTGGTATTATATATGCAATGGGCATCATGACAACAAAGAAAAAAGTTAACACTTCTTTTTTATTGCTTGGTCTAGACACTTTCAAAGCTATACCTCAGTACTCCAAAGATATTGACTAATAAAAAAAAAAAGCTGAGCGAAGAGGAAAAAACTAATTAGGTGTAAGCAGTGCACCTTACATGAAAGCCAAATGTATATAAGATGGCTACAAGGTGTGTAAGGGGAAAGATCAAAGTGACTCCACTCCATGGGTAATTCCGGAAATCAGGAAAATAACTGCAAATATTATTGGTGTGCATAATTCTACTTGTGGATGGAATTCGGAAAGAACACTTTTACATTTAGTATCTGAAAATACTTAATATCTGAAAAGCTTTCCTACAACAAAGATTCAACTGTCTACACAAAAGAAGTACTTCATGCGAAAGCTATAGTAGATTAGAAGGGAGATAGAGTTGTCTTTCCCTCTTTAATTCATTTAACTATTTGTATTACAAAATAAAAGTTAAAATGAAAAAAAAGTGAATTAAAAAACCAATATTCAGAAGCACTACACATGCATTGCTATTTACTTCACTCTGATACTAAATGCCTGGTAGTAAAATTGAATCTGAGAAGTTATCAAAATTATTTCCACAGTTTAAACATGCAGTTCACAGGAATTCATATTCCATTGAGTTCATTTTTTCCACTGACTGCTTTTTTGTTGGTTCTCTGTCCTAGAGAGTAGGCAAGCTGGAGCTGTGCTTTTAGTTTTGCTGAATGAACAGGCAGTGAACTCTGACAAAGTGAAACACCAACACTTACTACCTTAAACTTTCCAAATTGTCTATCCGTATCACAGGAAGAGGAAGGGGAAAGCACTTGCATGAAAAGTTCTTTTGTCTCTGGAGGCAACAACAAGCTCATCTTGCATAAGTCAATCAGGGATCCTCTTTGGAAAGCTTTTTTCCAACTGGATTTCATCACTTCAACAGCTGTTATGTGTAAAAAGCCTGATTTTCCTTCTTGGTGCTTGCAGACCATTGCTTTCTGATGGGAACAAGTTCAACTTCCTCTTGCTCCCATTCTATTTTTACAGCAGAGACTCCTTTTGAGCAGAGTATCAAAGCATTCCACTGGGAATACAGGCACTCTTTGTCCTGTGTCTGGGCTTTTTATAATCAGAATCTGACAGTTCCTCTTCCTTTACAGACAGATATTCTGAAGACAAAAAGAAGGAGCCAGTGTATCTCCTAGCATTCTTAACCTCCTCATTAGCTTTTTCTTTCCTTCTTCTTATGGGAACTCTCTGTGGAAGAACAGGATATTTCAGAGAACAAATGGTCTGCAGTTTCAATCCCTTGCTTTCTGGTCCTGAAAGTAAACAGTTTCCCAAACCCAAAATTAGCTCCTCAAAGAGCTTAGAAACTTTATCAAATTAGTAGCCTGAGGCTTATGTACTAACTAAGACAGGGAGATGCAGTCCTCATGCTCAATGCTCATTCACATCATAACCCCAAATTCATCTTTCAGCAACTGCATAATGAGTAATACTGATATTCCTAACCACAGATTTGCCTTGGACTTGGTACAGTGCAAGAAAATATTAGAAGCACATAAAAAAATAAGATGTCACGATGCGTATTTCTAAATGATATTTAATCCCTACAGTGGGATGCAGTGAGATGGTTAGTCTCCCTGCACACCGTGTCAGAAGGATGAAAACCTTGGAGAGCATCAGACACCTGCAGGTTGAGAAGGACTGAGGCTGCCCAACAGGCAGCTCTAACCACGGAGCTCTGCTTAAACTCTGAACTTGGGCAACCAAAAGGCAAGAGGCGCTTGACTCACAGGATCTGAACACAAGCAAACAGGAAATGTAATTTTGTCTGCTGGCTGCTTCAGTCCGCTGGTCAACTAAGTATGAATTCACTAAGAACTGAGCTACCTGACTTCCTGGTAAGCTGTTAATAGTCAAACAGATGTCAGATACCATCTACTTTACTTTTATTCAGATTTCACTGATACGTTAAACAATAAACCAACCTAATACTTGCAGTGTGTGCAGGGTTTATTTAGAATACAGCTATTGCAACTTGACTCCTTGCTGCACTGTTTCTGGATTCCAAAACAGGCTGAGCAGCATGCAGAAACCTATTCAGTCTTGACAAGGCAGTACTGATCTTTTGTGCTAGGCAGGACTGAGGGAACTTGAAAGACAGAAATATCTTGGATTTTCACAGGTGAAAAAAGAAAGTGAATGAGTATTTTCCAAGTCAGTTGATTACTGAGCAGGATATTTTGGACAGCAATTTCAGGTGCAAGAATGTAAAATCCTTGTTTTAGGCACTATCGCAATCTTTGGTTCTGGCCTTTTGTGGAAAAAAAAAGCATTTACATTTCTCCTCTCTTCGTGCTCCCCACTAACAAAAGAAAAAACTGTCCTGGCTGTTGCAAGAAAAAAAAAGACAAATTATCCCTCTTTAATTCCTCCTTCCACTCATAACTCCATATTTCAATGATTTTTTGTTACCCAACTACTGCCTTACAGGAGAAATTAAGTCCAAGTGTGCCACACCTTTTCTTCTGCAAAAATACCTAGTTTCTGTGCTTGGACCCAATCTGTTACTCTGTTCTTTTAACTTTTTCTTTTCATAAACATCCATTGGCTTGTTCAGAAATCACACAAGCTCCAAAACTAACTTTATCTGAATCTTGTAATACTATCACTGCTCATGTATTTCTGAAGACTTCTGATGAAAATCAAAATGACTTTTCACTCTGCTTTAAGCATGCATAGCTGAGCAACAATGATTACACAGGGACTAACTCAGGCACTATCACACAAAGTTTTGAATGTCTGTTCTTTATTTATTAGTTTTAAATCAGAAAGTTAAAATCTGGCTACTGAAGAAGCTACTGACACGTAAGAACACCTCACTACTCACCACAGATATTGCATATTCTGGACATAACACAGGCTAGCTTTTCCTCATCTCAAAGTATTAATTCCCCTTTTGTTTACTTTTTTGTGGGAAAGGAACTATTGGTTTTCAGTCAAGGTACACTATCAACTGACAAACAAGATGTCAAAAAGGGGTGTTTGTTGTGACTTTGAACACAGCAATAAAAATGCACAGAAGGCATTTTGTGCAAAAAGGCCTTTACAAATTCATTAAAGCAAACAGATACAATACTGGCAAGTCTAATAAAATTTGTGATTGTATGCCCCCAATACTGTACATAAACTACAGCAAAACAGGATAATCTTGGTTCAAAAGACACCTTTACTGAGATACATTTCATGATTCTATCAACTCTATTTTAAAACTGTGATGCATAAAAATCAGAGGTGCTCTTTTTACAGCATTAAATCCACTACTAATCACTTCAGTTCATCTCATGTTTCACTTCATGTATACTGAAGATTTTTTCAAGCTTTGATTTGTAATGCCAAAAATTGACCTGTTTTGATAAACTGTTCCTCTCTGTAAAAACAACTTATCAACTGTCAACACAGTAAACAACAAAGTAATGCAACACTTAAGTCCTTTTAGCATAATATACATCTGTAATATGAAGAAATGCAGCATTTGAATCCTTCTTATTAAATTATATTTTTAATCGCTGATTCTTTCCAATGACTAATGTACTCAGACAGAAGAAGCCTATTAACAGAGGCAGACCTAGTGGGATAACTCACTGATTCCTCCTCCAGTTTAAAAAAACGCTCATTTCACCTGAATTTCAAATCTTCATGTGAAAAGGTATTTTAATGAAGCAGGTAAGATGATTACAAAATTATTACATGTGTCATAAAAACCTTTAAAACAGAGAATTTGTTTTACTTGTAAAAAAAAGTTCAATGGCAATCAGGGATTTTTCTGACAAAGAAGAACTCATAGAAAATAACGTGTAAATTAAAATTTAAGTATTTTATACTATTCACTACCTTCTACTACAAGTATTTTAAAAGAACCAGAACTATAAACTATACTCAGTATAATCCCACACTGTTCTATGCAGCCCAATGCAGCATAAAAATTATTCCCTGTTTTAATAAGGAGAATTTTGCCAGCTATTACAGGTGTACTTAACCCTTACACTCTAATACTTCTAAATGGAAAGAGCATCAAGTACCTAGAACTCACTAGTGTTGAACATTTTCTTTTTTCAAACAGCTTTTAAACAAATGAAATTACTTGGGGATTTATTTTAATTGAAGATTCAATTGGACTATACATTTCTATGCAGTTTCCATAGCAACATTCATTTCAAACTAAAGAAGCTGCTTCTCTATTACTCATTATTACTAAAATTCAATTTAATGTCTCTGTTGGAACTAAACAACATTAAAAGAGGCCTTGGGAAAAATCCATCTAGCACAACTAATTAGTTTTGAAAATGGCTTTTTAAAATCCACCTAATTTGAATTTCATTCCCATCAAAGCCTTAAAAGCAACAATTTTGCCACTGAAGTAAACAATGGCCAAAAGGCACAGACCTATTTTCCTCTGGTCTGAACAAAAGAAAGATAGGTGCTGTAAAAGAATGGCTTTTAGAAAGTTCACAGCCCCTATTTGCCCTAAGTCATGAACTGCCAGTCAGAATACTAAGACTGGAATGCCAACATTCCCCTTTAAAGATGCATTAGTCTAATAATTCTTACTATTCCAATCTTGGCAGTCCACTTATAAAGGACATGACAATGCCCCGGACCAAAACACAGGCTTATTCTGAAAAAGAACAAGTAGGTCAGAGGAGGGAGTTTCTCTTTTCACATATTTTTTCTATCACTGATCTCACTCGACATAAATTCTGATATTCCTCAAAGGCATAAACCACATTTACTTTGCTGTTTCATTGCACATTGTACCTAACTGCAGTCTCCTTATTTTTGTTTGTGCAATAACGAAGACCAAGAATAGAAACACCTAAGTTACAATCTGCACATTATTTATTGATCTGCTTTGGTAAATTTCAGTGTGTCCATGATATTAAGTATGTGAGAGATCCATTTGCTGCGGAAGAACATTGTGTCATATACAAAAAAAAAACCTATCTTAAACTGCTATACATATTAAACTAAATTAATTTAAGCCAAGAAGAAATAATTAAAAAAAAAAAAAAAAAAAAAAGGTTTTAAACCAGCAACACCTAAGGCAGCAAGAGGAAGAGCCATGGATTTCTAATACTAATTACAAGACATAAATTACAGCTCTTGGACCTAAGCCAATATCTTAATGCCAAGGTAATGCCATGACACACAAGCAAATTAAGTATTATCTTAATTCCCACATCTCTTATGCAGTATCTACATGCCCTCATTCAGGCCCCAAGAGCTTACTTAGGCAAAATTTCATCAACAAGTGAGCAAAATGCCTCACAAAACTGCAAAGAGCTGATGAACTGACTTCTTCCAGAGACAGTTCTCCTGCCTTCTTCTAATAACTTTACGAAAATACACTTGTGAGAAGAAAAACAAAGAACATTTTGTATTAAAATAAAAGGATGACTATTAAGCAGATGAAGTTTACTTAAGTTAATAGGTCTGAATTTCTACAAATTAACTCAAAAATATAATTGGCAAATTTGTATTTAGTCACATATTGCCTAGCCTAAGATTAAATTCTTTGATGCCTGACATCCCATTGCTAAGGTATTAAGGACAATGCAGAATCTATATTGCTGAATGCCCACATTCATACTCCAAGAATAACTTAGAACCTGCTACTCCAGTTCATTAGAAAAAAGGAACTTTACACTTCTATTTAGTAATGTGTTATTTTGGAAGAGGTGATAGCAATTTGCCCACTGTGAAGTCTGTAGTTTTTGACTGTCAGAAATAAGAACAAGCTTTTGAATTATTTTCTTAAATGCATACCACACAATCCCATTTCTGTTACGGGGAACCATTAATGCTTTCCTGTTTCTTTCCAACTCTAAATCAGAAACTTTAAATTTATTTTGTCATTTTTCATCATGGGAACATATGTGCATTCTTGTTTGAAAATGATGAAGGTTTTCTGGGGGAAAAACATTAGTACCATATTTAGGAAAACATTCTGTATTTTCTTTACTAAATAAAGCAGATGATACTTAATGTAACAACATACCATAGTGTAATTGTGAGCCACCTTGTGCAAGTCAGTGCAACCCTGTGCATCAGCAAAAGATCGGATTCCAAGGCAATTGGATGGGTGAAGCTGCTTCATTAGGAATTTGCAGCATGCTTCTACAACCTGAGAGAGCTGAAGAAGGCAAGCTGTAGACAACAGGCACTCAATGTTATCTTCTTTTAATTCAAGGCGACCTAGTAACATCAAAATGATCACATTAATTTGCTCTTATAATCTTACAAATTCCCTAAAACCCCAAGGCAACAGATTTACAGATTAATTTACAGATTATATGACAGAATAGAAGGCTTAGTAAACATCACCCTCAGCATTAGATAACTAATAATTTTCAAAATTAGTATCTATAATGATGTAAGGAAAGGGAATCCTAATGAGATTCCTTTTTTTGTCGGCCATGATATATTTAATAGATTCATATAATTTGTTAACTAACTGAATGTAGTATTATCAGAGAAACTTTATCCTATCAGATTGTCTCAGGTAACAGCAATGAGACCTAACTGCGGTCTACAGCTTTCTTACCAGGGAAGGAGAGGAGGAGGCACAGATCTCTTCTCTCTGCTGATAGGACCCGAGGGAACGGCATGAAGCTGTGTCAGGGGGTTAGGTTGGATATTAGGAAAAGGTTCTTTCCCCAGAGGGTGGTTGGGCACTGGAACAGGCTGCCCAGGGAAGTGGTCACAGCACCAGCCTGACAGACTTCAAGAAGCGTTTGGAAAACACTCTCGGGCACATGGTGTGGTTGTTGGGGTGTACTGAGCAGAGTCAGGAGTCAGACTTTGAGAATCCTTGTAGGTTGCTTCCAACTCAGGATATTCAGTGACCTCTTTTTATTTATTTATAGGAAATTAAATAATGTGGATAATTTGTAAAGAGCATTTGAAATCTAGTAATGGAATACAATGCTCACATGAGGACATTAGATGAAATTGTCATTTTCACCTCAATTACCTGTATATGCATATTGAACCAGAGCCCACAATGCCTTTGGCTCCACACCTTCCATCTTGATTTCTTCCTGTCTTGCTTCCCTTACATCATTGGTGAACATTGCTGCAAAGTAGTCCGAAACAGAGGAGAGAACCAATCTGAGTGTGACATGCAGGAGAAAAGGAGAGAAACAGGGAAGAAAAGAAAAAAACCTTAGTCAACCTGATGTTTCTTAATTTATGATTCATTACTTTTCCCTTTGAAGAAACACTCTAGTGAGAAAAACATTTAAAAATTGACGAAGTGCTCCATGCTCTAGTTTCTCTCTATGAATAATGAAGTACTGGTACTAAACCTACATTTGCTGCTGATCTAAACTAACTACCCTTTCAAAGCTCAATGACTTTTAATAGCCAACACAGACATAAACCATAAACCCCCCCCCCCGCCAAATCCACCAAAATTTGAAACGGAATATAAATATACATTATTTAAATAAAAATAAAATTGAATTGACTTCCATTTGTATTATGTCAGATAGTTTTTTAAACATGAAAGAATGACTTACCAGTCCTTTTTGAAGTGCTTTAAAATGCTTTTATTCTTGGTGCAGACATATACATTCAATTACTAATACTGATAACAAAACTTGGCACAGTAAATGTGGAGATGATACAGAGTAATGTCTTTTGTGGGTATGTATTTAGTCTTTTTAAACAATCCTTACTATTTTACAATACTGTGTAAATAAACAGGTTAGTGCACAATGGACGTTTCTTTGGATTACTCAGAGTAAAACACTCACTACAAATAATAATGCCACTCTGCAAAATGTGCAAGAATTTTGATGTCTCAGTATGTGTTCAGAGACTAGGGTGAAAGAGAAAATTATATGAGGCAGGAATATGATACCTACCATAACTATTCAGGAGGACTGCTGGCCTCTTTCATAAGAGACTGCCAGGAATGGCCTTGTGGCTTGGACCAATTTTTGTGCTGCAGCAGTTCACTGTTGCCTTGCCCATGGGGAATTCAATATAAATACATTTGATATATGTACTGATCTATACAAAGAGCAAGTCCAAAAACCAAGCCCACTGCAAATACATTAAACAGTCCATATGCATACATTCCATTAATCTAATACTTCAGGCAGTTTATGCTGTGCTGAATCACTATATTGGTGTGTTAAAATGACAGAGGTCAGGAACTACAAACCAGAGTAAAACTATTTGAAAAGGTGAGCACCAGTGCTTTGGGGAGGATTTGCAGGTACATATACAAAGTAATGAAATAAAAGGAGCTGTCTCTTAGTTAATTAACCGCAAAGTAATAAAATTTTGACTAATTAATTTCATAATACATTTTTCTTGTGTATTTTCTGATCCTTGACCATTTGGTCAGGCTTACAGTAGGATAATCCTTTTTTTTCTAGCTGCTGAGGCAACAGAGTAGAGTTAGGAGTGCATGGGGAAAAGATTAATTTTATTTTAATACCTTGTATGATTTAAGTTTTGTCAAAAGAAACAAAGCTCTGTTCTTTTACAGAAAAGTGAAATCCTGTTCTTGAAAGATTAGATTTATTCTGTGGGTGACTTACTAAGAACACTTAGGACCTTCTGCCAAGGTAGGGCCCAGGCATCACTTCTAGGCATTTTAACCTTGGGTTTAATGAAATCTGCATTTAAATGAAAATACTGCCTCCCAGAGATCTATAGAAGTGGAGTAAATTAGAGAGGACATTCATGTAAGTATCAAGAGAGAATTTCTGCAACTGTTTTTGATGCTAGAATGAGATGACAAGATCAGATTTCTATGTACAAAATAGGGGTTCTCACTGGAAGGGAAAGTGGTTTGAATAACCCAAGTATCTCTGCAGGTCCAATTCAGACTTAAAAAAGGCAAAACAACCAACTTAACGTATTCACATCTGGCAGTTCTAACTTGGAACATTGCCACAGAATAGAGCTTGAAAAAGACAGGTCTTTTGCAATAGGAAACAGAACTTAATATTTAGTCATATCACACTTTGGGGGTTGGTTGTTTTTTTTTTTTTTCTTTCCCCAGCAGTGCATTTGGACTGGGTAGCTGCACTATTATTCAGAAAGCATCAAGACTGTACACATTTTAGCAACAACTGCTGAAGAAATGCCAAATAATAACACGTGGGTCCCAATGCCTTCTACCAGAGGTTTGATATCAGCAAATTTCTCCCTGTGATTTCCAGACTCAACAGTCCTCCAAAAGAAATTAACAGAAATGTAATCCATTAAATATTTTTGCAAACATGTGTTCAGATCCATGAGGAGGTATACACACTTAACAGTGTTAAGTGCATTCCAGAGAGTGACTTGCATATGCTGACAGAGGCTGTGAAGTCCAGAAGCAGTTTAATACAGGTAATTTGAAAAAGCAAAAATTATACTGAGAGTAGTTTTGTAATAATTTTACAATGAAAAGCCTTAGAACAGATATCCACATTTTTCTCCTAATTCAACTAATTTAGAAAAAAAGCTCTTTCAAAGAAAGAAATGGGATTAAAATATACAGTGACAATGCATCAAGGTGACACTGAGCTAGGATAAAAGAAAACAAAGGCAGACTTTCAGCCAACTGGCCTTTTCTTGTCCTATCTTTTTCCCACTAGTCAATAAAAATCAATTA
Organism: Corvus kubaryi; assembly: GCF_017639235.1. Lineage (NCBI taxonomy): Eukaryota > Metazoa > Chordata > Aves > Passeriformes > Corvidae > Corvus > Corvus kubaryi. Next base: position 9,118,639 of record NW_024582073.1, read on the forward strand.
CTGCTATACACGTGTGATTTGATATTCACTTGTTCATTGATCTTTTAATCTCATAGCTAGTAACTTATTTTTCTGCCAGTTAAACTGTATTCCTAAATATAGACTACAAAACATGAAGCAACGAATACCTTCATGTAACTCAAGAATCCATGGAAGACTTTCCCCATCCATATTTGACCATTTTGCTAAAAAAGCAGTAAAAAAGCTAAGCGACATGTATGATTTTTTAAAAGAAAATCCGTGCACTGACTACAAAAACCGACTAAATGACTATAAAAGCTACACTGATATTCACAATCTCCCTGTTAAATACAGGCATCCCGGCTCTGCTAGCATTTAACAGAGTTACCGTGCGTTATTTTGTAATCATTAAAATCAACATGTTTTTCCCTATCAAGAATTCACTGTGAACTATTGATGCTACAAGATACTGCCTTTCCTCCATTTAGAAACTGAAGAAAACTATGGGTTTTGTATTCAGAGTTTGTAGCCTTTTTTTGCTCCTAGGAGTAGTATTTCTGGTATAATTGCCCAACCAAAATGCCTACAAAATTAGTATATACTGCTATTAAAGAGGTCTTTTAAGATTACAAAAGAACCCAACCACAAAAAACAAGAAAAAGCCTTAGTACAGTTGGCATTGTATTGTTTGATTGTGGATTGAACATATCTACCTTTACTCTCCTTCTTACCTTATTACCAGCTATTGCTAAATATTCAATTCTGCATAAGTAAGATCACAAGAATTTAGCTACTGAATTATATGCAGTAAGCTGCTCTTTTACAGTGCACAGGAAAAACGGAGAGAAAAGGGAACACACGAATATCGGGATTTTTCATCTAAGAGATCATAAGATGTCTGAATAATTAATTGCTCTGGAAAAATACTCAACAGCTATGGTCTAAATACTGACAAAATCTGGGTGTTTCAGTGCATTTTTCTGCTCTTACAGGAGGCTCCAAGGCTACTGAAGTCTTTAATTTCTGTAGTTTGTATTGATCCAAAATTAGAAAGATCTACCATGACGGCTTAACTTATTTTGAAGAGTTTTCCACTGAGAGCCAGTAAAATATGTGGCACACTTTTCAAACCATACTTGTTGGAACTGCAACAAGCTACATCATCTAGACAGTTTTCTAGGTCACCAAAGCAATTACTATCTAAAATGATGACAGCTGCCAAACCTGGCAATTTACAGGTTTAGTATCTCCCAACTCATCTCACCTGACATAATGAAGTGAAGCTGCTTAAGATCTGAAAGATAAAAGGGACTCTTCCTGGGCAGCTCCTTGTTTGTGGCCGTGTAACAGCTGAAAACTGTCCTAGGGAACTCACTATTAGCATTCACTGAAGTTGTAAGGTGATACTGAAGATACTGAAGAGTTGTGCTCCTTCAAACAAGCTTCCTAAACCTTAGAGTACATAAGGTTCCATTTGCCTTCTTTCCTTAAGTCCCATGTCTTTTGACATCTTTCAGTGTCAACAGAAAGACAGACAATGGCTCTGCCCAGACTGCTGATTAAAGGATGTGGAGCAGGCTTTAAATGCCCTCTGGGCAGGAATTCACATATATTTTCCCTTTCTTAAAAGAATGTTCTAATCAGTAGGTTATTACCAAACAAAACAAGCTTTTATTATTGGATATAGCAGTTAGTTGAATGTAATAAATAGGAACATAATAAATGGCAGACATCTAAGATTGCAGTGGACACAGAATAAACTCCTGCTATGAAAAAGTTAATTAAAGTAATTAAATTAAAGTATGGAAATTTCTTTATGAAACTGCAAGCTAAAGGGGTCAGAATATAATATATTTCTTCCTAGTGGAGAATGGTCCCCTTTTCCTACTTGCTTCATGACCTTGTAAATAAGTTTTTAGCTATAATTTCAGCACAGAATAAGAAGATAAACACTTTTGGAACAATAGAGAATGCCATATTCAGAAAAATCATGACTACATGTGATGCTTTTATTTGTCGTAGACTCATAGCCTGAATTCTTTGAATAGATACAAAACCTCTCAGAATTTCACAGTAATGTTTTAGCTGTGCTTATTACCAAGGCAGACACCAAACTCATGTCTCTTTTCTCTAAAAACATAGATCATGCAGTTCGCAACACTCAACAAAAGCAGAAACTCATAATTAAAAAAATATAGGAATTATTAAAAATACCAGGTTTAAAACAGAAAATCTGAATACTCCTCTCTATATATGAGTGTAATTAATATTGATAATGAAAAATGTTCCTTCTTACCAGTTCTGTGTGACCACATACTATGAAAAACCCTTACCTTTCTTATGAAAAAACAAAGGAAAACAAAGCTGTCCAGTGTCAGTGAACTTTGTATTTTCTTACTCATCTTAAAATGCCAAGCCATTAAGCTAAGATCTATTTAATACATCTTCTCTTGCTTATTAAGTTTCAAGACAAAATAATCACTGGTGTTCTGAAATGCACTGACTGATCCAGCCTGCAGTCAATACCAAAGAAGTCAGAACTTGCATGGAGGCAGCAAAAAAATACCAAGTAAGTTTTTTCTTATAACATTGGCTACTACAGGTACATAAAGGCAGTCATCTTGTTGAATTTCCATAAAATTTAAATCAAATTTAAGATTTCCGTCTTTATCTTTCACACTCTGAAAAAAATTCACTTTTCAGTGAGATACTCTGGACCTACTGAGATTAAGACTGTAGTTATTGCTATGTTTCTCTGTGAAAACAAAACACTAAGAGAAAGAACTTATTATGCAGAAGGCAAAGCTTCTTTGTAAGTTGTTCCAACATTATAAAGTGAACAAGGGACAATCGTAAGCCTCCCACCTCCTGCTACAAGCACAAAGTGTGCTTCTTTGGCCTTAACATTCATGCATATTTAACACACAATATACCAACTACAGCAACATGTTTCTCCTCAGAAGAGAAGTCCAGAGCAAATCATGGGTAGTGGCATACACCTCACGCACTACAGATATAGATACAGTAGCAGAAACTGGAGAAGCGAAGTCAGTTATTCTCTACATAAATGAGAAACAAGTGTGAACCACATTAAAGGACTTTTTAGCATGCTGTCTATCTGTTTATTTCATTGCAAATAAAATCTTCCAGTCCTTACAAGACATTCACAGCTGTCCTCTGCACCCTTTCTACACATTTTTAACTATTACATAAGCCATACTCCAAATATGTATTGCAAAGGGGTTACCTTGGCTACATAAGGAAGTAAAATGATTTCCTTATTATAATCACTGTTTTTTCCTGTTTACACCACTCCAAAGTTTTTTGACCCTGAATTACTTGAGCACGTGCCCACTAGGGGTGTGTGTATTCCCTGTTTTCATCTGATTCATTACTTTCACAGGGATGAAACAGTTCAGTGACTAAATTGAACATTTCATAAAATGAAGTCTCTGAGAGTAAGAACAAGTTGTGGTTTAAATGCCTCCCTGATCGTCAAGTCAGTTCCCATCCCCATGCTGTCATTCCCTCAGCTGAGTCAGCACAACAGTGTGGATAATATCCGAATAAAAGCAGAAATCTGGCTTTTTAAGGAAAGTACCAACTCCAAACCAGCAACCTCTTCCTGTCTTTTTATTACTATTACAATATTGAGCTGTAGTTTCACTGTGGGAGTAGGAATGAGCAATGGAAAACAAGAATGCTTTAGGATGCTATTTCTGTTGTAGACCTCAACTTAGGAAACCACAGCTTAACTGTACCTAGGTTCCTATTCAAACTACAAATTCTGTGCATTAAATACTGTAATGTGCTTCAGTTACACATGCCTGTGTTTTGCAATCTTTGGTAGTTTCCTAGCTTTTAAGTAGCATGCGTATGATCTGTTAATTACACAGATGACAGAGAGGGTAATGTTTGAACTAATTCAGACATCTAATACTGGCAGTGTTCATAAGTCTCCTATCAAAGGACTCTTCTTACTACAGAAGCAAAAAAACTTTTATGTGGACAGAAAATGGTCCTTATTGCTTACTGTGACTCCAATAACATAATTGCTAGTACAAAGAAAAAATTAAATCTAAGAAAAAAATTTACATCATTCTTTGGAAAAGAAACCACTACAACTTAAAATATTCTGGGAGTGTATTTGGGACTTTTGGGGCTTTAATTTTGTTATGCAAATACCGTAAGTATACTTGGAAACAAAAAGAACATGAATTTTTTTTGATTCTGTATTGCCTAGAATACAGACAAATGAACTTACAGTTTCCAAATAAATGTTAAAAAAACATACACATGTTTAAAGTATTTTAAATTGTTTAGGATGTTTTGACTTTTTTTAACAAAATGTGGGACACACTTTGAAGGTGCATTAGTAAATAATTATTAAGTTATGTCAAATTATAATAAACTTACCTGTGAGCTGGAATTCTACGATCACCAGCAACTAACACCACATCACATAGCTGGTTGTGTCTAAGGTAATTCTCCATCTTTTTAAAAGTTTGTTCAGCATGGTTGAGAGCCTGAAAAAATTCATCTGAGGTACAGGGCTCCATTGTTTGAGAAGATGATAAGGTGTGACTGCTGTTGAAGGTTCTGCTGAAGACAATAACAGAAATCTTAATTCACACAATATTAAGGTGAAGTTTTATCTGCAAAGGATAAAATAAAAATCACATGTGATTTTAAAATTGATATGCACTATTTGTTTTAATATATATTCCCTTGCTATTTTATTTTTCTTCATATTCATAATTTCATTCTCCCTCCAAACATAATCTAGACCCCTGTGAAAAAAGTACGATCATTTCATGTTGTGCACTTCAACTAAGAGACACACAGAGATTGGCCCAGTAATTGTATCTGGAGTGCTGTCAGGTGGTTAAGGAAGAACATCCACCAAGACCTGGCAAACTGAAAAGTAATGGCAGGATGGCTATAAGGAACCCAACCACTCCCTACCACTTATGTTTCACACTTAGCCTAAGGTGGTTAGAACAAAACTCAGCTACTAAAAGCATGTGGGCATGCAGGGGAAAAAAACCACAAAGAAACACATCAATACACCACCACTCCTATTGCACAAAGCCTTTTGTCTGAGATCTAGCACAGCAGAAGTCAACAGAAATGAAAAGCAAGAGTGGATGGGAAAAAAATTATTCCCATCCATATACACAAACACAGAAGATTGGGAAAAAACAGGAACAGAGAAAATGTAAAAGGAATGCATGGGCCTAGGAGATAAAGGAAATGAATCCTAATTATATACACTGTGGAAAGCACATTTTCTTGCTCACAGTTCTTAAACTGACTACTACTTAGTTTTCAACAATGCAGGCAACTTATAAAATACTCTGGATCTACCATAACATTTGGAAGGATGTAATTTCACAAGATCTGCATCCAGACCCCTGCTTCCACAAAGAAGTCATGAACTGAGGCAGCATGCTTGGGGCTAAATTCACCATGAAACCTATCTCACTCCTTAGCGCAGGATACTCATTAAAAGACAGAGCTCTTCAAAACTAAAATCTAAATTTCCAACAGAAGATTTTCTGTAGAGAGGAATGTTGTGATTTGGTCTTGGGTTTTGTGGTATGTTTTGGTTTGGGTTTTTTTTCTGCATGTAGCCAGGTAGCCAAAAAAGTCAAGAAGTTTGGTACCTAATTCAGAGCGAAATCTAATAATGGATCAGAAATGAGATACCTGCCTACTGAGTTCCCTTGGGGGACTTTATGTTAAGTGTTCTCGCTGAAGCTGTGGTTAGTAATCTATTTATGTGTCAACTTCTTCCCTGCTCCCCATAGCCCACGAGTCACTTCTGCTCCACCACCGGCCCTCTAACAGGCTGAAACAAGTATTCTTTGTGGCCATTTTGGAAACTGAATCATGGGCTCATACAAAGATGTAACCATGTAACCACAGACAACATGATATTGGACAACTGGGTGGCATTCTCAAGGGAATGAGCAAGAAGTATTCAGTGAAAGCGACTCTTTAACCAGCAGCCCTGAAAAAACAAAACAGAAGCGGAAAGAGTAGGTCGCTGGTCAACACACAAATACTTAGGAAATTATTCTGTATTTCCATATCACAATTTAGCACATTCTCAATTGTGTTAATACATGTTGTGGACTTTTTTTGTTGGTTTGGTTGTTTGCTAGAACTGTATTTTAACCCATATTCCTCAAAGTAACTCCAATAATAGTAATTTTAAAAAATCACATGCTATCAGGATTTTATTTACATTACAACCTTACAAAGTGTTTTGCAGATAACAAAGAAGAAGAAACAACAAAGGAAAAAGCTTTCTAAGTCAGCACCTGCTGGATCACAACCTCACTGGAGGTTGCCAGCCGTAAATCTGCCCATGTGTACGTTCCACACAGAATTCATTCATCACTCTCGTTCAATAAGGAAGAATAATTGCAGTGGTATCTGTTTTCCAGTACCCACAATAAAGCACAGGACACAACAGAGTCAAGCCTAGTTCTCCCCCTCATCTAAAGACATTCAATCCCATACCTGTCCTCTAGCTAGTAACTTACAAACCATTTTCCATAATGAAGGAACAGGAGAAGGAAAGAAAGACTGAGGTTCAGTGATCTATAAAGAGAACATGAAAGCAACAGTCCAATAGTTCCGGTATTCGCAGGAAAAAAAAAAAAAGGAAAAAAAAAAGGAAAAAATAATGCTTCAAAACTATTTGTGCCTGTTACCCTGTGACTGGATATGAAAAGTTTAAATGCCCCTCCTTCCACAAACTGTTTTACGAATCTTTTTCCAGTTCCATTTGCCACAGCCATGACAGCCTGGGAGAATTCCTAAAGAACTTACATCCTCAAACGTCAGTGAGTCTGAGGTGAAAGAAAAGACATATCAAAGGATTCTGTAGCTCAAAAACTCAGGATGGGGAGGCAGACTTAGATTGGAAGTTACAACATATTAACTCCAAGACTTATCATACAGAGCAATACTGCAGAGTTGCCATCACCTGGTACATTCAGACCTTGTCTTTAAGTAATTACAGACATTTTACTAAACTGCTCAAGGTCAGCACACAGCTGATGAATTCTAGAATCCTGCTCTTATTTAATGTTCAAATATAAATATACATTTTATATTATATTATAATACATTTCCCTACTTCAATCTACAGTAAAGTAATTCCAGTATTTTAATGCATGCCTGGATGAAATGAACCAGATACAACATTCTGCACACTAGGTATGCTCTAGGTATTTTTAGCTTTATCTCCACCATGCCTTCAAGGTCTGTAGATTGCTGCTAAGGCACCACAAAAAATGTTAAGAAAACCAAATCTAATGCTAATAAGCTTATACTTTCTATACAAGAGTCTGCACAGTTGATGGAGAATTCTTAAAAGTGTTCAAATCCAAAAGGATGATCATTGCCTCAGGGATACAGGAGAGTTAACAAACAGCAGCAACAGAGGAAATCTAGGAGATGAAAATCTGCAGAAGAATTCAAAACTCGCTGTCCCAGTAAACAACCATTCGAGCTAACGCTGCTTACAAATGACACATAGGAGTATGATGTGAACAGTATTACAGCTGACTAGCTCTGACTCCTGAATCTGAATGGTCTGTCTGCATCTCAGACACCACCTTAGTCAAAGATCTGGTAATTAACTTGGAATTGAGCGCTATACTAACACCAAATTAATTTGACAGCAGCTCTCCTCTAAATGAATCACATAATGATCTAAATGATGTCATAGTGACAAAGACCTGATCTAAATGCTTTTCTACTAGTGCTACATGACAAGGCAAAGAGGAAGGACTGATACAAACCAAGCAGCGGAGCTGCTTCTGTTACTTCATGTTTTTAGGGTTTGTAACTGTGCAGTAAGTTACAGAGGAGCACAGCAGAAAGGTAACTCTGTCACTTCTACAAAAGGTTTTTTAAAGGACATTTTCATGCACACAGTTTATTTGCAAAGGAAGTAAGAGGGTTTTCATCATGGGAAAAAAAGCCCTTTGAAAACTACATGGATGAAAGTGTTGGTATGGGTTTTTTTCCTCGAGTCAACATATAAGAAGCCATATTTTAGACTACCAAGAAAAACCATTTAATTAAGTTCTTAATATCAGAAAAACTCCAGGTGTTAGGCAGAATTATGTAGTCTGTCCAAGAGCTTATACATTTTTAACAAAGAAAGTGAACAAAACATGGATTAAGTACAGTCTCCCCATAAGACAGAGATACAGATAACAACACAAAGCAAGTCCCTACGTTACCATTAGTTACATATTAAATTGTACTGACACTGAACTCAAAATTTATCTAAATTATTTCTTTTAAAGCATGTAAGTAAGCTTTAGCATGATTTAGAAGACAGTAACAGAAATACAAAAACCTCTAGATGCTATACATGATTAAGCACATAATTTAAAAGATACTTCCAATTTATTCAAATCCTTTGTGCATTTTCTCTAGTATACAACTGTCTGCAAAAAAACCAAGACTTTTTACAACCTCCTAAATAAATATCTGCAGTTCTCCAATTCTACAAAGTAACAAATTGGTTTTGCCATATGCACACTATTCTCTTAAAATTAAGACCAAATTTGTAGTATTTTCAATCTACATTTTTATCTTTTTAAATGACATGTTTTTTCCTATAATGATTACCTTGCTATGAAGAGAATATCCTAACTGGGGTAATGCTGTACATAAAAGTTTCCCATCACAAGTATATGTTGCAGAAATGGAAGGTTATGTTATACCTGTATCATATCCAGTGACACAGCTACTTAAAAATTCACATCTGAATGTCATTTAAAACAGGATCTCTTCAGAGGTATGCTACTTACAGCTACATAGTTGTTGCAGCACAGTAAGACTGCTGTTATGATGCAGCAGTATGTAGGATTTCCTTTCCCAGTAATTCTAGTATTTTGACATGTGGTGATAAAAGCAAATATGCTGTGTTCATTTCTAAGCAATTTTACTCTCCTTCCTTTCCTTGAATTTTTCAAGGTCATATATACAATAAACAGTATTTATATTATGGACTATTTTGCCTTTCCACTAAATTGATTCTTGTCCTAAGGAATGAAAAACACTAAACTGCTATAAGTAGATTGATCTGTCCTTAATAGCCTTTATTAAACACTGTACCCTTTTAAGTAGCCACATTTTCTGAAATGCCACATCAGTGCAAAGCTATCTTAAAAGCAAGAAAGCAAACATCATAAAATTTTCTGAAATTGTAAGGTATTATGGACTACATGAACTACAAAACAGGAAAAATACTTTTAGTGAAGAATGACTGACTTATGCAGTAAATGAAATAAAAGAATTAAACTGGTATTTCACAAGAAAGGGTATTAACTTGCCTAATTTACAACAACTGGTAAACAATTTTCACTCAAGAACAAATTTTACAGTTTCATCTTTAGGAGCAATGTGTAAGAAAAGAACACCAAAACATCTTTACAGTCGCAATAAAACCATTCTTTCTTTTTATGCTAGGTACACAGTTTAAGACAACCAAATGGGTTACTGCAATCACTTTAAAGCAAAAAACTGATTGACTTTCAACAGATATAATTTTTTCTTTGATTTATAGTGTATTTTTTACAGTTCATTCTCCGTCTTCTATAGACACACATGGAAACATGAGGTCAGAATCAGAAGCAGCTTACATTTTCATAAATTTCTCCTAACTGAAATAACTAAACAATCAGTATCATTTCAAAATAATGTAGAAAGCATCCTGTAACATTACCATGTAATGGGCAGTACCTTGTTCATAGCAGCATGTACTTGTACACTGTTTAAAACACAAGTGCATCCATGTTTGAGCTTTGTTTATCCCCACTGACTGGCTTTTAAAAAAGGTCCTAGTAAACACACAGAACCTGATTATAATTTTCTGTTTCTGATGTACAATACCTGCTAGGTTTCTGAAACATTTTAGTCTAGAATAAAGGCTAGCCCATATATGCATGCTAACTAGAAACATGAAATGAAAACACGTTTCTCACAATAGGAAAGTAATAATTAACCTGCACGAGCTGCTGTCCGATTCATTTTCTTCTTCACTTGCTCTATCATCTGTTTCTTGTCTGTCAAGCCAACGTGCACCTCCACAGTCTTCTGCTGAGAATTCAAATACAGGGATTTCTGAGGTGGATGCCATTGGCCAAAGAGGTGAATTCTGGAAATCCTGTTGGCTGGACCTTCTGTAACCAACTGATGTTAAAGGTAAGTTACCTGAATCTAAAAACTTTGTGCTGCCAGTTGTTACATTTTGTCCTCTATTCCAGAAGTCCTCCTGATGGTTTTCAATTGCAGAGTTAGGGGCTGATGCCTGATGACCAAACCACCTCCATCTGATTTTTAAAATCTGCTTCACATCAAACTCTTTACGAGAACCAGACATTCTTAGTGAAAGCCAGCGATCGTCTAGGCAACAGGGTAAGAAGCAGCACACATAAAAGAAGAATTGTGCACCCAACCAAGACAAGAGAAACACATGCTCTGCCTGTCTATGGCAAGCAGATTTTCTACAGAAGGAGGGGAAAAAGCATTGCAATCACACAAAAAAGGCTTCTTTAACGGTATGCCATTTGAATATAAACAAAAGGCAACAGACAGTGAAAAACGCTGAGATAAAAGAGGAGGTGAAACAATCACCTCCATCAGGAAGAATGCTAATCACTTCACCCTAAAAGCTCCAAGGCTGTTTCTGTTGCTGCCTCTGACCATTAGGTTTCAAAAACACCAAACAATATTCATTAAAGCCCTTTCAAGAGCTAAATACCACCCCCTTTTCTTAAACCACAAACGACAGCAAAGCAATTCCTATACTGCATCTTACAATCTGTTTCTTACTCTGTTAACTCTTGCTACTACAGAGGGGAAAAAACTGCAAAAATCAAATTAATCCTTTCTACACTCCTAAAAAATAAATTTACAGAGAAGACTTAAAACCAACCCAAAGATAACTGATTACGCTGGGGAGAACTGTAAATAATTCTTGTTCCCATTATAGGACATGCACTAACTTAAAAAGGACAGGAACAACCTCGGAAGGCTCAAGGGACTAGAAGTGGAGGCTATAAAGCCTTTCATCTTGATGTGCTTTGATTCAAATCTAGGTCTTCAGTAACTGAAAATTTCTATCTGAAATGATCTAATGGTTCCATTCACTTACACATCACTAAAACAGAAAGCAAGAAAAAGCCAAATGGTCACTGCAAGACACCAGATAAACCCTTGCAAAATAAACAACGTAAGACAACTGCTCAAAAGGCTTCTTTCTAATCATATACTATCAGCTGTTCCACATCACCTTAGAAGTACTGTGATGAACAGTGAAAAAGAGAGATGCATACTTTTGAGACAGAACTCCCTCTAGGATTGGTAATTTACACAACATCTTAAAATATCCAGCAAAAATTTTTGCTCAAAAGAGGACTAGGAAGCCAAAAGCACAAAATATATTATGACCAATTTACAGCTCCCATGAGAACCAGCCTATTTCCTCTATGACATAGGAAGCTAGTTAGGTATAAAATGCTGAGATTAATTTCAGACACATGCAAATTGTAATAACAATTTTAGAACAACAAAGCGGCACTGGGTTTTATCAGTTCTCGATATAGGGATCTGTGTTTTCAAACTTTACAGTTCAGTTACTCTGTTCAACTCTCCAGGATACATATGCAACAAATTTACAGGAAGTGCTTCTTTACTATCCTACAGTTTTCATCAAAAGTGAAAGCCACTATCTCTCAGATGCACATGATGAACTCCAAAATATGGAACCATGTAATTAGGATACCTGCAGCACTCTTTAAAACAGGCTATATGCAGAGTCCATACAAAAACTTAAACAGTGCCAAATTTTCCCACCCCAAACCCAAACACTGTTTCAAACTCAGTGCCAGGAGAGTATCATGCTATTTTCTGAGGAAATACAACGCTGAAAGTGCTAGTTTTAACCTGAAAAGCTCACCCATCATCGCCCAGAGTACATTTATTTATCTAAGTGCTTCTCACAAAGGCTAGCAAAAGCTAATTTCTACAGAAACTGCATTCCAGCTGTTCCCTCAAAGATACATTTCAGAGTGTGTACCTTGCTGGCATCATGGCCTACCAGAAGCCAAATACCGAGACCTTTGCAGCATTTCCAGAAAACAGCTGAAGGTACTTTGGATGCAAGATGATTAAGTAGGTAAATCTATAAAGCTCTTACCATCTTTCCTGGGGATTTAATTTAGACACAGAGAGACAGGGAAATATTTAGGAAAGGATTAATGATTTAATATATTAGCATTAAAATTATATGGATGTTTAACCAAAATGATATGACATGCAGACCCTACTCATCTTCTACACATACAGCTAATTATTAAACACTTAACTGTAGTGTTCAAATACCATCATTTGTGTAACTGCAAGTTGAGTGAAACCGGAGTAAGGCTTAAGTAGTAAAACAAAATGGCATCCTTTTATTCATCCTCTCCTCCAGTTTTGTATTGGAGCCAGGTGTTCATCGAGGGTGAAGAAGTAGGACAAGCAATTGGTGTATTTGTTAACATTCATCAAACCAGTAATATTTTAATCATCCATTTAACTATAAAAAGTAAGCTTTAAGTACCTTTATTTCTGCTGGTATGGTAAACCCATTATACATAAGGAGTGACCTGCATTCTCATTCTTGTATAACAGACTGATTTAAAATTCAAGCTGTCCCAGTACAAGTCTACTAAGACAGCAGCAGATTTGCCAATTCTAGTGCTTTTTCAGCACTTTTCGTTGATTTACTGGCAAATACAGCCCAATTACTGCTTTTCTTTGGCTGCAAAGCTATGGGCTCAAACAGAGATTAGAAAACAAAATGTGCTGTAGTTTTAACAGACCAACCACAAAAGTGTTTTCTATTCTCTTTCATTTTTCTAGATTAAAGAAACTCCTCTACACACTCTCAAAATTACAGTTCTAAGAGTGACTGCATAAATATCCAAAATATTTCTCTATTTCATAGGAACATTTGTACTACAGATGACAAGATAAGACAAGTGCCAATTAATTCTTCAGTTGAAATTGACAGTATTCCTCAGAAATAATTGAGGGCCTCTTCTTCTGGACAATCTTTGTTACTATGAATAATGTGACATCTTTTATCAGATCCCCAGCCAGGAGTTAACAGACTTTTGAGGAGATCTCAAATAATGGACTGTTAGGACTTCCACTCACTAGGATCACCCAAACCTCATCTTCGACATCTCATCTGGTGGTTGGTGCTCATAAATCCAAATGCCCACCCTCCATGGCCTCCCATCACACATCTTTCTAATGCACTAACACATTTCTAAGAAACCTGCTAAAACCCATCTTAGTCAAGCACACTATACACAGACTTGGCAAGGATTCTGAAATATTTTTTCATCTACTAAGGCAAAAGTTAGCATTTATTGAGAAAACAACAGTGCTTATATCCATTTTTTCTGACCTTGGGCACTGCAGCAGTTTCTATTTTGTGGTGAATCAAAATAACATTTCAAATATAAGTACACTGTCACCTTTGAGAACACAATTCTGTTTAGATTAATGAAGTTGTGTCAGCTTACTGTGAAAAAAATTTTGAGAACTCTGATTTTTAATTGAACAGATTGATATTCCTTCAAGAGGAATACCTGAACATTTAAGCACATAAATTCTCTCACATGAAGAGCTTCACAAAGCTATAAATCCCTGCAGTCAGCAGTGAGGGACAGTTTCCCAGATTCTGGGTTGTGAACAAAAAGAAACATCTAAACAAATGCTGTATGTTAAATCTGCAACTGTGTAAATAGGAACACCAAGAACATAGCATGACCGCTTTAGAAACTGCTCTTTTAAAAATCTTCAGTTTATTTGCACAGAGATAAAAAACCTTTCTTTTTTACTAACCAAAAAATTTACTACACTGACCTTCTCTGATATTATATACATTTATTCATATGAGTGTTAAAGGAAGATTGCAATCCAGCACAACTAGTTAAAATTTAAACAATTATAGTCCTAAGATATTTCTACTGTATATTTTGAGGGAACGTGTACTTTATATTTAGAGTGTATCACTGGGAAATACGGAAATATTATTATTTAAATAATAAGGCTGAGTGCTTTTGTTCATTATGATTTTTCCTTTTTCTTGCCAAAGGAAATTAATCAAGTTTTCAAATAAACAAACATGTTTATAGAATACTTTTTTAAGATTTAAATCTCACACTACTTTTCATGGTAACATTTTTCCTGTCACTACTATGATTTGGCTCCAAAATCTTTCACTACTCAACTTCAAGGCAATTCAGACAGAATATTTTCAGGGTATTTAGTATGTCAAATGAATTTTAAAAGGGGCCATAAAAGCTCAGCTAGTCCTGAGAAGATATTAATGATCCTTTTAAGTGCCAATTAAGAATGTAAATGTCAAAATAATTACATAAAGTCTTTGTTGTGACTGCAAGAGTTGTTTTTCTCTTGAACAAATACTGCTTAACAAAAGCATTAAATATAAAAAGATAAAATTTTAGACATAAGGAGACGCATTAAGATGTGAAAAAGTAATACTGTCAATGTTTAGTGATTTAGTTTAATGTTTTAGATGTGTATTTGAAAATATAAGAAAGGTTCCCTGGCGATAAGATGTTCATCAATTAATCAAATACATACTAACAGCATTAAAAGGCATTCAAAATTTAACACTTTTTAAAATGGGATTTTCAAACTTTAAAATACTAATTTGAGGCATTAAAATAACTGCTCAAAAAAAACCTGCTATAGACAAACTTCAAACGGCAATTCTGCTTATAATTACACTTATGTTAGAAGGTTTAAATATTCACTTTCTTTTTTCTTCCCTATTCCTGTGTTCCAGACCCAAAGTTACAGAAATGGGTCAACAAGGACTTCAGGAAGATTGCTATATTAATGCTTCATTATTCTATAAAACAATAATCGCTTCCTATCCCAAAGTTTTATATAAATGCAAACACTTCTTGTTCATGGTTATGTGAAAAGTGCCTTACATCAGCAGCTACAGCACAGTTCATCCCGGAGAAAGAGATGAAAACATCCTACAGCTACTGACTTTATGTATTTAGATTGATTGTTCTGACTGGCAGAAGTAAGCTGTAGCCAAATTACTGGTACTTCATTGCAACTTTCTGCCACTTTGCATTGTACATTTCCCTTGAAACACCGACTTTGGAGCAGTCAGCTTAACAATGGCATGAAAAGACCTGTACAGAACAACAGCCTGGTTTGCTGTTTATTTTATTCAGCCAAGGCAGGGGGGGAACAAGAGAGATTTCACATGTAATACAAGACTACACTGTCACATCCAAGCTCAAATATCATACTGGTTCACACACAACAGAAGTTGTGATCCACGACATTTATATTTCTTTAAGATTAAAACATTAACATTGCTTTATTCAATTAATACCGAAGCATTATCAGGGGCTGCACCATCTACAGGTAAAGCCATAGCGTAGAGCTATTCCTAAGTAAACAGCACAGTAAGCTTACTCACTCTTAAAAAATTTGCAGTCCAAGTCCACCAGGTCAGATGTGGTTTTTAAGTTAAAACTTACTTATAATACAAAATGGACAATACTGTGAAGGGCCAGTCTCTCAAAACACAGAACCAGTTTTCTGTACCAAAGGGGTCAAGCAGCAACACACAAGGAGAAGATAAGCAAAACATTCCCAGTTCATACACTCCAGGAATACTGGTAGCACCAATTCGAATAGAAACAAGGTAGAGACAGTACTCTGAGAGAGTAGTAGTGCAGCACAAATCATCTCCTTTAGAAATGTCACTGTTAAGGAAGAGTGGTGACAAAAACACTGCTCTGGAGACATTTAAAGAAGTCCTGCTGAAAGTAAAGCCATACTTTCAAGCCAGTTTAGGAAGGTATTGCCTAATAAAGTTACAAAGGACCATAGAGGATAGATTGAAAGATTGAGGCAAATCAAAACAAAATAACAAGGAGATAGTTTCCTTTTGTAGGCAAATCTGCTGGCAAACTAAAGACAATATTTTAACATTTTTCCAAGACAGCAGCAGTTTTATTTCACCATGAAGTATTCAGATTTCCTCAAAAACTCACAGAAAAATGGATAAAGGACAACACTACCAACATTGTCAACAGCAGAGTGGATGTTTATTTGGTAAAAAATGACAAATATTCACAGTTCTACATTAGGCACCATATAATAATCCAACAGGTTATGGCACATTAAAAAAACAGTGAAGAAGCAGATTTGCAAGTGATTAGGTAATGCAACATAGTGCTCCATACCAGACTACACAAACTTCTAAGAGAAAGACATAGAGGTCTATGGCCGAAAAGTTTACACCGTATTTAAATGTCAAGCTATGCAATGCCACAGCTACTGAAGCAAAGCATTTCAAGACAGAGACTTGAGCATTCTAAATGAATCATTTAATACCAAAAGACACCTCAAGAAACTAATTTCTCTTAGTGAGGACTTCTGTTTAGTTAACAGCTTCAGTTAAGCCCACCCCCAGCTGAAACTTTAGGTTGCCTAAGAGATAATATGTGAGGATATCATATCTTATTACATATTTATAAAACAAATGGTGTGATCTCATCTGAAATTCCTTGTGTGCAATTGATCATTGCAACTCAAAAGCAGGACTGCAGAAAACAGGGTTCACAGAAAGGCAACACACATGATCAAAGCATAAAACCAACAATCATCACACTAAAAGGCAGAATGCTTATAAGAATCATATCAAAGTTTATAAGTATCAAGATGAATGTTTATAAGAATCATAATGTCTCATAAATATGAAAAACAACTTTTATTTTAAGAATCAATACTGTACTTATGACATTTTAAGAACCCAATTGTGCATAACATTGCAGATGTCAAACAGAACTTCTCATAAAAGTCCTTCCAAATAAAGATTTCTACCACCATTCGCCCACCTGGAGATGAATCTCAGAAGGGACATCATAGGTAACATGAAGGACTTGTGTAGGTACACAGATAACAAAACAAATTCTAGGGCAAACATGGGCCTGCTGCTGAATGGGGCAGGGCCCTGGGGACATGGGATATGGAAAAGGCTGAGGTACTGAATGCCCTCTGTCTTTACGAGCAATATCAACCTTCAGAACTTGATGAAGTCCATCAAAGGGAAGTGTAAAATCCTGCACCTGGGAAGGAACAACCCCACACTGTGGGCCACACAGCAGGAAAGCAACTTGCAGGAAAGGACCTCGTGGTCACCAAGTTGCACATGAACCAGTAGTCTGCCCTTGCAACAAAGAAGGCTAATGGCACCCTGGCCTGCATTAGGAGTGCTGCCAGCAAGTCAGGGTAGTGATCCTGCCACTCTACTCAGCAGTATGAGAGAGATATGGCCATACCCTCTTGCACTCTTCAAGAGAGGGAGTGCAAAGAAGGTCCATTAAAATGATGAAGGGCCTGGAGCATTTCTGTCTGATGAAAGTCTGAGAGAGCTGGGACTGTTTAGCCTAGAGAAGACTCAGGGGGTCTCATAAATATGAATAACTGAAAGGAAATTTCAAAGAAAATGGAGCCAAGGCTCTTTCAGGGATGTCCAGTGACAGGACAAGAGTCAATAGGCAACAACATCTAAACATGAGGAAAAATTTTTTCACTGTGAGGATGACTGACTACATGTTGCCCAGAGAGGTTACACCCTTAGAGATACTCAAAAGCTGTCTGGACGTGGTCCTGGGCAAGCTACTTGAGGAGGGAATACAATGTGTTGTATTACTTGCTTTTATTACAAGCATTGTAACTTGATGATAGATTTTTCGTGTTACAATAAGCTTCACAAAGTAGTAAAAGCAAGATGATTAAACTGGAGATGTTAACTAACGGCTTCCATTGATTTTCTAGTGATTTGGCTCAAGGAAGTATTATCAGGAAAAAAAATGCAGAACAAGTCACAATATATTTAACTACTCTCTTCACTCTAAAACAAAACTAGTCCTCTGCCTGGATCAATGTTGCTTAAAATAGTATGTATCTGAGGCACATAAGGAAAAATATATTTTAATATACTATTAAATCTCAGGTTAAGCTATGCATCAAGTCACCACGTATTCCTAACCACAATCAGAAAACTGGTTTCTTAGGTTCTTTATTCTGACTCCAGAGCTTCACGTGAAAGTAATCTCAGATTCCCCACTACAATTTATTTTACAAGCTCTTCTGACAGTAACTACAATTCTTCTCCATGTTTCATCTCACGTAGTCTCCCTTATCTCACATGCATGCACATCCCTCCCTACCAAGTACCAGAACAGGCAGGACAAGCAAATTCTTTGCCACATTCAGACCGAGAACAGGCTCATCAGCTGGCAGGTCAAATAGTACTACTTAGTAGCCTTCCCTACCTACCTGTATTTTCAAAAACTTTCAGGAATTTAAACATAACAAGGGTTCCGTTCTATCAGAGTTTGACTGAAATTGGCAAGTAGACAGAAATGTTACTAGGGAAGAACCTACTAAACCACAAGACATAAACCAAACTTGCCTGGGGAACTTACAGACTCACAAGCTGCCTATCCTTTGCTTCTGAGGAAGCCTGGGTGGCTACATATATCGCCCAAGCCCAAGATTTATAAATAATGTAGAACAGAAATCAACACAAAAGCTGGTTGATTGTTCAAACACAGCTCTGAGCTCCTACCTTTCCATGGTTGTGTAAAATTGAAATGAGCTTCAGCATAGAGACAACAATAGCAGAAATCTGACCACCTATTAAAGCTTTAAATCACTGAAGTACTTGCAGAGTTAACTGTTCAGCTATCCTAAACAGCATACTGATCCCATCTTAGTTGCCTTACCCCTGGTTTTAAAGGAATCCTTAAATGTTTCCTGCTCTGCACAGAGAGCAAGAACTGGACACCAGCAATATAAATAAAGTACTAGAAAGAACACAGGATATTGTTGGCACTCCCAGGGGCACGAGGTCTATTACTGTAGTAACATGCTCAAAAAAGGGAAAAGTCTTGAATCCAGATTGCTAAACTGTCAGGAGGAGAAAGCATAATTGATAAAAAAATTACTTATTTGCTTAGCATGTGTTTTTTTCCATTCTCTGATATCAACTCCGGCCATTTCTTAAGAGAAATACAAAACTATATGTTGTACTACTGCATGTAGATCTCCTCAGATTCAGATGGTCTGCAATCATTTGTCCATCTATCTTCTCTATCATTTCAAAGTTTTAAAAATTCTTTACTTAGCTTTCAGTATTTGTAAAAATTTTTTCATTCATTGAGCTCGTAAGTTTTCAAACAACAATAATGTTTGAATATTCACTGAAACTGTCACTTAACCTGGTTTAAGTACAACTGTTCTTTTATTGAATCATCAGACAATTTCTTATGCAAAGGTGCAACTTAAGTTTGTATTTGTTAATTATAAAAACTATCAGGAAGTGAGAGGAGGTACAAAGTGAAGTTCTATTACTTATCACGTGATCTGCCCACATGTTTATAAACTCATAGACTAATTCTAGTTAATTACTTTTATTTCCTTGAAAAATACTTCCAAGTTTAAAATGCTATGGTGCTTGGTGAAGATCTTGCTAAGCCAAGTTATGATAACATTATGGAATACCTTAGCTACTTAATGCTCTCATTATAGTTTGAATGCAAAAGCTTGTGATTACATTTACATTCAAAAATATAATTTCCCATACTGCATGTAAAAGAGTAAGATTTAAACTTTGATTTCATCTTTGGCAAGGATAAAGTGATCATTTAATATTCAAAAATATTTCTTTTTAGCATATTAGAATACATTTTAGAATATCTACCAGACAAATGCATATGGATAACCAAGGTATAATGCTTCACAGCAAGTGTCAGGCTAATAGCTTATTTGTGCAAAAGTCAACATAAAACATCTACTCTGGTAACAAGTAAGAACTTGCTTGCAAACAATCCAATCATCAAAACCACTAATAAAAATCTCGTCTTCCTATGAACTTCTACATCTTCTCACCACATACACACTGCTTGTAAACTTTTAACTAATTTGCTAATTCGGCCATATGACTATTTGTACTCTTTACTGTTCATGTTAGTAAACTTCTATGGACTTGAATCTTGTCTTACTCTACACTATAAATATATATCATACAACACAGCCAGGTGCTGTGAATATTTAATCTGTTTTAAGGCTATACTTTAGCTTCATTTTGACAAGTTCTGTTGGTTCTGAGATCAAGGCTACAGTAGGTCCAAGAACGGTGTGAACTTTTTTATTTGTAATGAATAATACTACTTCCACCCAAATCAACTCAAATCTGTTCTAGACAGATCATATCATCATTGTCTCTTACTAAGTTCTTTCCCATAGAGTCAATACAATGTATATTTGCTTTTTTGACAAAAGCATAAGCTAAGGCAGTGAGACAAGTGTATCCACACACATTTTCAAAGAAATTAGGCCAGTACTCACTCTGACTTAAATTTCACTGTTTTACAAAAACATCCTGTACAATTTTATAAACACTTTTCCATTAACTCTGAAAATCTGATGGATACCCTTGGAAGAATCCAAGCTACTACTCAAAAATTTTTCTTTGAACTATATCCTGTGTTATGGAAGACATCAGGATTTTTAATATCGGTTGCACTTAGAATTGCCAGAAGAGGTAATTAATTGGCAAAGTATTCCTCTGAACAGACTGAAATCAATACTCAACTTTACAGAAATTTGTCCTCTGGAAAAACGCCAGCAAAGCCCGTAAGATGATTAATAATCAGCAGCCCTGTTTGATAATTAGTCATTCTACCTTGCAGTAAGATGGGAATAAAGATATATCCCATAGCGATCAACCTTTTCAGTTCCTTCTCTTTGGAGTACATTTGGCATTTGTTTCAAGTCCCTTTTAACTTTCATGACCACTGTAGAAAGGGTGCAGGTCAAGCCTACACAAATTCTGACAGTCTGAAGGAGGTTGGCTATTTTGGTAGGTGGAGCTACCACATTTTGAACTACTGCAAAGTAGTGAAAACACAGGATCATAAAGTAATTTCTGAGGAACCTTACCAGTTCTAATAATTTCTAAATCTCGGGAAAGGGTTGATGTCACCTATGGTGGAAGATACCAACACGGATATGGATTCACTGAGGAGGGAAACACTGTGACTTGATCTTAACACGAACAGGGAGAAAGACTATCTCTCTTCTGTATTTGTATCACATGAGTAAATTCTAAAGGAATTTATCAATATTCCCAAAGCAGAGAGATCTCACAGTCAAGAAAGCAGATTTTTTCACTTTAGTAAAACCTAATATTTCTAAATTAATTGGATTGCTTTTGTCACCCTTAGCACTTTTCAGCAGTATTTTACCTTACAGAGAGTTCAGATAAAGCTAGATTCTTGCATGTATTCATGTTTTCAATATTCTTTTATCCTTTTGGTTTGTACAAATGTCAAAGCTATTCCCCTTGAAAATTACTTTTGCTCAGAACACTCTTACTACTTTCCTGCCAAAAAAAATGAAATAAAGTGAAACCCAGTCAGTATTATTGGAGTAATAAGATTTGATTGTGCATTTGCTGGGCCTTTATTCATAAGAATTTCTATAAAGCAGTATTTTCTCTAACAGATTCAGTATCAATTTTCCTGTTTTTCCTATAATGATTAAAAGATTCAAAGGCTTCTCATGCATTTTGAAAAGATCAAAATTGAACTTTACAGTAATGCTGACAGTGTTCTATAAAGCATGCTTTGATAAAGAGCATCACATAAAAATGGTCCCAACACTACCATGTGATGCCCACAAGAGCAGTCATTCCTGCTTACACACACTTGCCAGAAAGAAGCCCTTACAAGATGTGCTATGTAAGACAAAAAGAAGGATGAAATTTCAGGTGTGAGGAAGACTCTGTACCCCTGTGGGCTAAAATCACATTCCTTGTGGCATAGCTTACTGTTAGAACTGAGTAAATACAATACTTACCTATAACACTGGAATCATCTCCAGTTGTTCAAAGAATCATGTAGTTCCATTTGTCTTCCTCTTTCCAAAAAAATTGAGGTAGCAGAAGAAAATCTAGAGGCAGAAAAACAACAGTACAAACAAGTAAGAACCACCCACTGGAGGGGAGAAAAAAAAGGAATAATCTCAAAAGCAGATTCCCTACTCTGTTCAGATAGGACTGCTTTCAATTTGTGTTGTGATTCCTACACTTGTTGATAGGAAGATGCTAAAAGTGTGTCACTGAACAACTGTCACCTTAGTTCCTTCCACAACTTCAAGTTACATACCCATCAACAAAGACTCACAAAAAAGAGGAGAAATTAATATGAAATGTGAATATGTAAACTCTCAAGAACCACTGGATTACAAAGACAGCATCTCTTGAAAAAAAAACCAAAAACAAACATTAACTTTAGTCCACTGTCACCCTTTTCTTCAATTCCCTTCCCTGAAGGGAAAAGCAGTGAAGAACTGATCTGCCACATGAAGCACTTAAGCTGAGCACTGGTGCCAAAGAATAACACTAACTGTATTGGTGAATAAAGCTAAGTACCTCCACTAAACATGCTTCCCTAAATGGAGCACCTCTATAAAAACTCACTGTTACAGTGGTTCTCAACCCTTACCTATTTACAGGCCACTAAAATTTTTCTCACCAAATTTAGACTCTACTCATAAAACCTAGCCTGCTGAAATAGTACGTGTCTCCTTTTGGCTTGGCACCAAACAAATTACACACTTTGAAGTGAAAGAAAGTAGCCTTACATGATACCTGCATGCATAATGTGATATCTAATATGTAACCTCCCATGGTGTGATCTTTCTTACTAGCTTCAAGAACCTTCCAGCTCTCTGAAGGGTAATACCACCTCATTCTTGCCTCTGGAGCACATAACCTCATCTCTCCCATATGACTGTTTTTTAAGGCCACACAGCCAAATAATACATGTGTATGTAATCAGCATTGCCTTGCTGGTAAACTTTGAATGAAAGATTCTATTCCTATGAAAAAAAGCAAACAGTGGATAATTAGGTTTGTAACTACTGCATTTTTCTACATGGTAAGACTGCTGTAAGGAAAATCAATTTAATTGCTATGGAAAGAGGAAACTGTAAGAATTTTGTAAGGGAAATGTAAAATCATACTATACTTTCTTAAGAGCTGTAGAAACTTTCATTATTGGGTCATGTTATGTCTGATTAGGTAATCTTCTTTACCATACCATGAAACACTGAACTACATCAACAAAACCACAAGACATAAACATAAGCAAAGAATAATCTTTTTAAAAGCACGGGTGGTACAAAGTCCAGAGAGCTGGAACAAGTCCACCAATATGAATTGTCATTGTTAGCAACAGCTTGTAATTACTGTTTGACCATAACGATCTAATGGAAGATTTTCTTCATCTTCACTCAAATTCTTTTCTATTTTAAATTAGCAATTATTGCATTTCTGTGAAACACGTGTTAATCTACTGCCATGGTGTAAACATGTTGCCTTTGATAGTGGACCTGCCCATCCAGAGACATGACTGAGTGATGGATGGTTCAATGAAGTTGACACATGGCAGAGGAAAACACTACTTGACTCGGATTAGGGTTATTATTTATTACTATTATTTTGGTTTTATCCTGCTTTATGCTCCCTAGCATTGTTCAGCAAGGGGGAAAAGGGAAAAACATAAGATGGGAATACAATCTGCCCTATCAGGAATGCACCTATGAATTCCAGGAACAAGGTGCCTTTTTTTTTTTTTTTTTTGGTAATATTAATCCACAGATGCCTCTGGGAATTCCCAGGCAGAACTACCTTTATGAGAAACGATCAGATTGTTTCCGGCAAAATTGATGAACCACTCATAAAAATACATCGTGCGATCTGTTTTTAAAGAGGATCCTCCCATACAATACATAGCTCGTCTAGATACAAAAGCTATACCAACATTACCACGAGTTCAAATTTTTTATTCCTGTTCATGCTCGTAGAAGACCTGAGTAACACTTTTTTCTTCAAAAGATGACTGTATTTGGAGTTTAGCTCTTATAATTTCACCATCAACTTTTAAGTAAAAGAAAAGTACAAAGCCAAGCCTTCCCTTTTTACGGTTCTGACATTACTGCCCAAACAGCCGACAACGAGCGTCGGGTGGCTGGGCTTCAGCTGGGCTGCCCCGCTGCTCACGCAGCTCAGCCAGTCCGAGCTCAAAGCCCTAAGCCACAAAAACGCTTTAAGGAAAAACATAAACCAGTAATACATATAATCAGCAGCTGTTTGATGTTCAACACTTGGACTTCTTTTTGTTCCCCGTTTAATAACGCCGCTCTCCATGTAGTGAGTTGGCAGTCAGTCGCTGCTCTAATGAGACCAGTCTCAAATTAAAAAAAAAAATTGTTTACCACTATTTCATACTGTGATGGTAAAGGTTAAGA
The DNA here is from genome assembly GCF_017639235.1 of Corvus kubaryi. NCBI lineage: Eukaryota > Metazoa > Chordata > Aves > Passeriformes > Corvidae > Corvus > Corvus kubaryi. The sequence goes on from NW_024582073.1 coordinate 9,143,071, forward strand.
GACATGGGGGCAAGTCCCCTAGAGCTGTGTTAGTGTATTTTTACCAGCTCTCCGTTATGACCGCTTTGAACCGAGCCAGCCACGGGGGCTGCCCGTCTCGGCGGGACCGGACCCCGCGCCGTGTCCCGCCCCACCGCCCCCGCCCCGCCCTGCTCGGGCGAGAGCCAGCACTGCCCCGCCGAGCGCCGCGGCTCCCCCGGGCCGCGCTGTGCCCGGACACCGGGCACCGGCCCCTCCGGGCGGCGGCTGCAGCCCCTCTCCGCAGCCCGCCGGCACGAGGGAGCCCGGTGGCGGTCAGGGCGAACCCGCCCCCACCCCTCGCAGGCGCCGGCCCTCACCGTCCTCCTCCTCCTTCTCGCTTTCTCCTCCCCCTCGCGGCAGCCGCGGCCCCCTCCCCTCGCTGCCGAGCCCCGACCGCCCTTCTCACCTCTCACGGTCCGGGAAGGGGGCGCGGCTGGGAGGGGGCGGAGAAAGAAAAAAATCGCAAGGAAGGCCCTCGCGCCCTCTCCCGTCCCCTCCCGCCCCCTCTCCTCCCGCCCCGCCCGGCGGCCGCCAGCGCTCCCGGTCCGCCGGGAGCCGCGGGCACTGAGCGATCCCGCCCGCCGCTGTCGCGTCCCCGCGGCCCCGCTCCGGCCCC